>NW_020664530.1:6091277-6190883 GCF_002925995.2 Terrapene triunguis | reverse complement strand
CCAGTTCTTTGGGGTTACCTTCCCTGCTAAAAACTGAAGAGAGGAACTTAATTACTGTAGCAGAAGAAATTTGTGATGTAAACGCTACCTCAGGTCATTTGCTGAAATAATCTATTAAAGTGATGGCATAAAGACAGTCAATTGGAGCAGTATCAAAGGGTCCTACAATCGCCACTTTTTCCCATGCAGATTCAGGAAGAGGAACACGCTATAATGGAGGGGAACATGTCACTGCTGTCTTATCATGCATTTGGCAAGTGACACAGGATTTTATGAGTGCTTCTGTTTGAGAGTCCATCCCTGGCCACCAATACAGATCCCGTAGTCGTTATTTGGTTCTGACAATTCCTTGATGAGTATCGTGTGCCAGGTGTATGAGTTTTGACTGTAATTCTTCTGGCACAAGTAGCCGGTGTGTACCTCGTAGCACACAGCCATCGAGCAAAGAAAGTTCATCCCGAACTCTAAAATAAGGCAGCAAAACTGGGTCAAGGTTTTTAGGGTTACTGGGCCATCTCTTTGTCAGAAATTCCCGTAATTTTTGTTGAATTGGACACGCTGAACAAGCAGCTTGAAATTGTTCTCTTGTAACTGCAGTAAGAGTGCTTGTAATAAGCGCAACTACTACATCCTCATCCTCCGGTGGACCATCTGGTGAAGGCAAAGGCAGGCGAGAAAGGCAATCAGCTACCACATTTTCGTTTCCAGGCTTATATTCCAGTTCATAATTGAAAGAGAGTAGTCTTGCAGACCATCTAGCAATACGATATCCTGCTCTTCCCAGTCCTTTCGTGGTGAGCAATGTCGTCAAAGGGCTGTGGTCTGTGTGCAACTTGAACGTGCGACCCCACAGGTAAGTTCTCCATTTTTCAGTAGCCCAGACACAAGCAAGTGCTTCTTTTTCAACTGTAGAATATTTTCTCTCAGCATTACTTAGTGTCCTTGAAGCAAATGCAACAGTCCTCTCTGTGTTATCCTCATGAAGTTGTGTGAGGACAGCCCCAAGTCCATAATCAGAATCATCAGTAGTTACAATTGTGGGCAATGCGGGACTGAATAGTGCAAGTACTGGACTATGTACAATCAAGTCTTTCACCCTTTCAAAACTAGCTTGTGCATCCGTTGTCCACACTAAGGTTGAACTTCTCCGTAGTAATTCTCGTAACAGTTCAATGACAGAAGCGTAATTGGGAATGAATTTTGCATACCAGGAGGTAAGACCCAAGAAGGAATGTAAGGTTTGCAAATCTGTTGGAGGAGGAGCATTTGAAATTGCCAGGATATGATCTTGATCAGGTTTTAGTCCAGCCTGTGAAATTGTATGCCACAGAAAGGAGAGTTCAGTTTGTCTAAATTTGCATTTGGACCTATTGTGCTTGAGGCCTGCTTTGCTGATGCAGTTTAGTACAGACTGCAGGTTATTGTCATGCTCCTCAGTAGTATTTCCAAACATGATAATATCATCCAAATAGCACTGAACTCCATGTTGATTCTTCAGAATCAACGACATCATTTTTTGGAAGGCACTTGGGGCTGATGCGAGACCGTATGGAACATGTTTAAAATGAAATAGTCCCTCATGTGTAATAAATGCTGTGAGGTCTCTGCTATCTTCATGCAACATAACCTGGTGGTATGCGCTCTGCAAATCAAGAGTAGAAAACATCTTTGCTCCACGGAGTTCTGCAAATACTTCTTCTATGTGAGGAAGAGGATGGCTGTCAATCACAATAGCTTTATTTGGCTCCCTTAAGCCCACACAAAGGCGAATGTCTCCATCCTTCTTCTGCGTCACTACTATAGGTGAAACCCATTCCGAGGAGTTAATCTCTTCAATAATGTCCTTTTGAACAAGTTTTCTAAGTTCCTCTGAAACAGCTTCCCTGACTGAAAATGCCATAATTTCTGTCGTACAGGCATCACATTATTCCACATTTTAATTTTATGCAGAAACCCATAAGCACAGCAGAGTTTCTCCTCAACCTGGAGTTGGGTCCCAGCTGAAACTGGTGTGTGTACCACAAGAGTGCTTTGCTGAGGAAGATCAATTCGTCCATTAACTACCCTGAGATTTAAAGCAGCTAATAAATCTCTGCCAAGGATAGCAGTGCCTTTGTGGACAATGTAGAACTCCGCAGTTACACAGCAATCACCAAAAGTAACTATTGCTGGCAGGCAGCCATGTACTGGAATATGGTTTTTCAAATAGCATACCAAGTGAAGTTTGGGTTCAGTAAGAGGCACATCTTTAAAGTAACGCAAATAGATGGAATCAGGTTGTATAGATACTGCTGAGCCAGTGTCCAACATTAGCTGAATAGAGTGTGATTTGCCTGAGGGTATGGCAGAAACATTTACAGTGCACTTTATCTGTTCTGGAATATGTGCATAGTGATTTTGTCCACACTCAGCACAGTAACATCTGGTATTGTAACTGCATGCACCTGTTGATTGAACTGGCTACTGCGACATACTTTAGCAAAATGCCCAGTCTTTTTGCAATGATTGCACTGAGCTACTTTTCCTGGACATCCTGTGTAGCTTGCAAGATGTTGTGGGGATCCACAGCGAACGCATGCTTTTACTGTATTTTGCATTTGCTGATTCAGTGGCTTTTCATTAGTTTTCCTTTTGCAATTGTTTGTCTGCAGTGATAGTGAACTTTTCTGCAAAGGAGTCACAGCCTGGACTGGGCCTCCTGTACTAATCACCTCATCTGCCATATTCCCAAAGTCACAAGTTACAATCAGACTCCTCAGGGAAGCAATATACTGCATTATAGTCTCCCCTGGTTTCTGCTCACGCTGGCGAAATCCGTAGCGATTAGCTACTACATTCACTTTTGGCACAAAAAAGTTCTTTAATGCAGTGAGTGCAGTCTCATATTTATCATCTGCAGGGGAAAAGTGTAAAATATACGCTGCCCTTCTGCTCCAAGGCAGTGGATTAGCAGAGCACGCTTTCTTACTTCAGAAATCTCTGTAGCACTGATTGCAAGCAGATAAGTCTCAAACATATGGATCCAGACAGTAAAAGCAATTGGAGGCTCACCTGGGTTTTGCAGAAAGGGTGCAGGTGGGTTCAGAGGCAGAAGATCCATCCTTGTTGCCAAAATGTTGTATCACACAGGCAAGATATTAACAAACTTCAACAGAACTTTATTTACAGTGGAAATCTCTTACCAAGCTGTAACTGCACACTCTGTAACTCTCACTCAGCCTCCTCAACTCCTCCTTCCTGTTTCCTGTCCTTTCAGACTCCCAACAGCCAGTGCTCCCAGTTCTAATAATCACATGCAGTATCTAAACACCACACCTCACTTTCTGCTATACAAGAGTAACCTTGAAAACTGTTAGTTTCAAAACACTTGGCTGTTTTATTCCCATACTTTGCTCTCATCTCAAGGTGAACTCTGCATTGTATACATTTTTAGCCACAATATAAAGAAGTTTATTGCATAATCATATTGTATCTCTTTTTTTCTACCTAAGGAAAATGAATGGCCAAGAGTTTTCTTCTTCTCTTTATTGCTTACACATGTCTTCCAAAGCACCCTTAATATACACCAATATGACTCATTCCGTTATTCAAAAGGTTACTTGGAATTTTTCAAGTGGAACCATGTTTATAATATGTCACTTCAACCTCCCTATTAAATCCGGTTAAGTTTACTGTGCAGGAGCCTGGAAGCTATTTTCAACTACAAATTCTATCTTTGGATTAAAAACACGCTGTGATTGTGCAGTTCAACGACCTAAATCTAAACAACAATCATGATTGGGTCAACAATACATAGACATTACTCATTGTCCTATACCCACTTTACGCTTCCTAGCATGATTAATATATAATAGATATATATTTTATAATTCATGTAATTGTTTTCTGTACAGCAGCACAGAAGGTCTCTATACTCAGTCAGAACTTGATACCATTTAAACGAATGGGAGTTTTGCCACTGCCATAGGAGCTTCAATAATCTTTAAGGACTACATTTTGCCCTCTTCTGTTCATGCATAACTCCTACTGACTTCAGCTGCATGCATTCAATGACAACCAAGACACTTTAAAAGGTTTTAAAAAAGATAAAGGGGGCTAGGTGGGGGAGAATATGTGGAGGTATCAGAATATGAAAAACAAGATATAGCACTTTAGTAGTAATTCAAATATATGGAAGCCCTATATTTTGTACATATCCTGCAGGACAGAGTATACATTAGTCAATTTTAGACAAATTTGTCATTAAAATTACCTATCTATACACATATACATGATTTGTGGTATTAAAATCCCAGGCTGTGGTTCAAACCCATCTCGCCTTGTTATGAAGTTTCATTTCAAGGAAATGACTAATATTAACTGGATGTGAGCTGCTAAACAATTGGTGTTTTACATTTCTCCTCAATCAGTACAGTAGAGTATTATCTTTGTTTAATTTACTTGGTGTAATGAAGCATAAAGCTAAAAACCAAACAACCTCCCTCAGCCTTCCCCAAGATTGAATTGCTTTCTTTATACTCCAACATCCTAATTATTCATGGCTTCTAAGCTCAGGAGCATTACTGAGCATCTGTGTATTTTGCTAGGAAAATTATAGTTAGTTTCAACTGTGGGAAAAATCTATGACAGTTGTCCCTTAGGTCACTCTGTACTAGCTGGATGCCACCTGAGAGGGTGCATGTTTGTGCGCTGTTCTCTTTACAGAACCACATGATCTTTCTGTTCACAGAAACTTCTTTATGGGCAGGAAAAAAGCATAGGGAATATCTGGAGAGAAATTCCTTAAAAAATAAAGAGGTATTGTTTAAATAGCTTCACTTCAAGGGATGTTACAGGAGGAAGAATAGTGAGCATTATAAAAAAAATCCTTGTTTCTCAGGGCTGCTGGCTATGCGCCCAGGGACACCTGTGATCAGCCACATTCCAAGTGATGTTAAAACCATGTAAAGAGATCTACCCACAGGAAAACCAACTGAAGTTAATGGACCTCTGTAGGATGCTGGACCGGATCCCTTTTACAGGATAAACACCATATGCAACAGGGGAGTGAGCCCTTTAAAAGGCAAGTGCCTTGCCACTTTAATTGCTTCTTCCTTTATTTGTTATACAATAATAGTTTGTTTTTTGTTGATTCGAGTAAGCAAGGTCATGAGTCTGACTGGTCAACTTGGTTTTGTTGGTGGGTTTTTTGGTCATCAATATTATAAAAGATTTTGTCATTCTCCATTTTTCAGTGGTTGGGGGTTCTATGCCATATCAAACTACTGGGAAGTCCTTTTCCTTTGGTGAAGGCATTGGGGTTGAGGAACTTGCTTTGGCATAATTATTTGGGGTTACAATTTAAAGCTTCTTTTGGAAGACATACAGTAACCACCCTTTGCAGCAAAGCACTCTCTGTTTCTATTATAATCATAATTATTTATATTGTTGTTATAATTATGTATAGTTATTTTCATTTTGAGGGGATTTGAGGTAATAAGTATTTTCTTTTTCCAGCAGGGCTTTCCTTTCACTGGAATTTCCTTCAGAGGAAAAAGCCTAACGCTCCAATCCCACACCCCTGAACTCCAAGTAAGTGAATGGGCTCCATTAGGGTTCAGGGGTCCACCAACATGGAGCTCGATGCAGAGTCAGGGCTTAAGTTTCTAAATGGCTCCAATAAAAAAGAAAAATTCCTAAATTCTGGCCCTGGGGTATAATGTCACACTCTGGATTGGTTGGAGTCAGAATGGGAATGGAAGAGTCTGATTCATCTTCTACTAAATATAGAAAACATTGGGGGTTTTCAATAGTTATCTGTGAATATAAGCAATCCCCTCCCTTCTCTTTCAATAGATTTTTTCCCCCCTCAGTTTATAATGAAAGCCAGCCTACTCCACCAACCTTTCTGTCAAGGTAAAACTTCCAACTGGCTATTTTCTAATTCCGTTATTTTGAGTGACTCAGAACTCTTCAATACATCTGTTAGTCTTAAAGGTGCCACAGGACTCTCTATTGCTTTTTACAGATCCAGACTAACACGGCTACCCCTCCAATACGCAGAATTCATGATGGCCAGTTACTAGTTTCAAATTGTTAGTCTTCAATAATCAATAGTTCACATTTTACTGAAATTTCTAAGCTGTCCTATTAGCATGTTCTGACTCTCCTCAGGCTGTCATGGTGAGACAAATGGACTTTTGACTTCGTACATTTTCATGGGACTGAAAATGTTCTTGTCCCATTTGAAAGAATTTGTCACAAGGATACAATCGTGATTCAAAATTGAAAAGCAGAAAGGAGAATAATGTTTTCTGGTTTCATTTATATCATGTTGTATGATTGTTTAAAACTGACTGGGATAAACTTTTGCAGTATCTTTGGATGATAAATTAACTTTGAGGAATGTAGATTTTTTTTTTTAAAGAGAACATTTTTTTCCTATTTTTTAATTCTATTCTATTCAGATTTGTTTAAGTTAGTAGTAGTGTTTGATGAGCCTCCCAATGATGGGAAATAGGGAGTGAATAATAACTGTGTAATCAGCTGTCTTAAGTACATGTTCAACAATTTTAAAAGCAAATTAAAATATTTAAAAATTATTAAAAATAATTGAAACCAGATAGAAATGTATCTAAATCCATCTTGTAGCTGGTTTTTCTCTATATAACTTTCCATGATTGTTTTTATTAACAGAACAAAACAAATATATTACTAAAAGGGGTCAAACAAAGGCAAATAGGTTTAAACAAAGGGGAAAAAAATCACCTAACTTTTCAGTAAAGGCCCAGATCTTCATCTGTGGCTGCAGAGCTCATAATGCAGCTCATACGAGGGTGTGTGTAGTACAAATATGGCACCCCCAATCTAGTTCTCAAAGGTAAGTTAGAGCATCCTAATTTTGACAACCCCTGGGGGCTGTTACAGCAGCCAGTGATTTTCAGGGCACAGGGAAGCCCTGGCCATTTCTCCTTTCCCATAAACACATCTCCTGCTCTGGAAGCCATTACATTTGCTCTAAACCCTAGCAGATCTCCTAGCATTGGTATAACCCTCTTTTGGCTTTCTATGCTGACTTTGGGCCCGACATGTGGGGGAAAAGCAGCTGCAGTGTAGCTCAGGATGTGGGCCAAACACTCCAAACCTATCACAAATATGTTAGACATCTGTATAAAGAATGTGAAACCTTTAATAAAAATCTATACTGGTCTGAAGCCAGTGAGGATAAAGAATCACAACTCTTATGAACTTTTTGTCATCTCAAAAAGAATACATGGAATAGGAGTTTTTATAATAATTGCTTCAAATGATATTATTGGGCAAAACTCCAGATGTACATGTATTTTGAGCATAATTTTATAAAGCACTTTTGCCTATTCTTTGACTTGCATTTTAAAAACTGGTCATCTTTCTAGGAAAATGAAGATGGTTCTGATCATGGTTATTTTGAAAAGACAACAAAAAAGGTCATAAGAATGTTTTATAATGGAAAGCGTTGGGTAACCTAAATAATAGGGATTGTTACCAGCTCCCCCTATAATAAGGGAATTTCATACAGTTATCTTCTGCTATCCAAAGATATGGATTCTGTACTCTAACAGAACTGCATAATATCTCTCTTGCCAGTGAACTTTTTTTTTCTTGGTCCACGGTCCCTAAAAGAGAGGGTAATTTGGCTCTCATCACTGAATGGGTTTGACACCCCAAGCGCAGAGCAAGACTAAAAATGCATTACATGACTCTGAACACTAGAGGAAGTTTAAGAAAGAAATCAACAACAGAAGGAAAGGAGATGATGGAGCTGTTATTTCTGTTTGCTCCAATAAAGAATTAAGTTTAATCCTACAGCTTCCTTACTTACTCCATTTTGCTACCATTCTCATCAATTGTTTCCCCTTTGACAGAGCGAATACCGGTAAGCAATTTTAAGTTCTTGGGCTATAGCACTACTTTCATTTCCCAATTACACAAAAAGATTCTGGGGATTCAGAAATTAAAGTCTGATTGTAAAGCTGCCCTTTAGGTCAAGTGGCCTGAAATGAGTGCTAGCAGCTGAGGACTGAAAGACTTCTACACAAGTCTTCATCGTGATAACTGAAAATCCTTTTTAATAACCAGCAAAGATGTGTCTACTTGATAGCATGGATGGGGGGGGGAGATAGAATGAGGCTAATGATACATTTATGAGACTGGAAAGGACTTATCTTGCATTCTGATGTCAGATGTTGCCAAGATTTTCAATTACCTCAAAGAAATTATTTTTTTCGTAAAAAATAAACCAAGCTATCCTTTATCAGCAAATCTTCATGGAGAAATTAAATAAAGAAAATGTGCTAGTTTTGGAGGGCTATCATAATTAGGTTTCACTCTTAGGGCTTGACTCAGCCTTCTGGGGACAATTTTACTTCCTTTGTTGCAGCGTGGGGAATTGTACCCCTAAAAGGATTCAACCTGGGCATGGAGCACGGGTGATGGTGCCACCACTGCTCTCCATTGTGGTTTCTGCCCGAAGAGTGGAACTTTAATTTACAGTGGAGGAGATGAACCCATCAGGCCTCACTCACTCTCCTCTCCGCTGTGCCAGAAGGCTGCACATTAGCCAGCAGAGTAGACTGGGGGAAGGCTATGCTGTTTCCCACTTCCTGGTGAATTTTCCACTATTGCAAGCAACCAGCCTGGCCTCCCCCAGCAGATTCCAGGCAATGAATCAAGTCTAGTCATTAATTGCATTGCATATAGAAAATGAGAGAGAGAGAGAGGTGCAGCATGCATATAGTCTTCAACTTTATTTACAATATGTCCCTCTCAAATCTTTATAAGTGCACCACCATTTTTTTCTCTCTATGAATCATCTGTTAAGTTTATTGCACCATGACATCTATTCAGGCATAGCAAGACAACGTAATAATTGCATATACAGCTAAACCTCTCAAGAATTGGACTTTGATTTCAGATGCAGCTAGAATCTTTGTTTAACTTAAACTGACCATTTGGGGAAAATAAACTACTCCTTAAAACATGCATCCTCACATAGAGGTGATTTACTGGAAAATGTGTTAAGTAAAATAAGGGCCAGTCAGTTAAAAGGCCTATATAATTAAAAACCATGATGATTTTTATACCAGATGACTTATTATTGGATGTTTTTCAGATGTATTGTAACAGATGCTCTTACAAGTAAACATAGCAGAGGATATTTAAGGTCACTGCAAAGAAGAGTTTTGCACTGGCTTGAATCAGGGTTGAGGGGCTACTAAATAATCTTTTCCATATTTAATTTCTATAGCCAATTCATTTAGGTAGCGTAGAGGGGACAAATGGGTATAACTGAGGTGGAAATGAGCGCAGGAAAACTCAAGGAAAGGCAACTACACTTCATTCTGCCATAGTAATGCACAGCTTGTATTACCCTCTCCACCTCAAATGGACATGTGCTGAGATTGACAAGTGGAAAGGGACACAGCCAGCCAGAGATAGAGGGAGATTTCAGATCTAGTTGTTAAGGCACTAAACTGGGACTCGGAAACCTGGTTCAATTCCCAGGTTTCTCCATGATCTTGGACAAATCACTTCACCTCTTCGTGCCTTAGATCCCCACAGGGATAACACCACCTCCTTAATTCACAAGAGAGAGAATAAATATGTGCAACATATACTTTAGGAGGGACTCTGATTTTACTGTGAGGAAAGCCATACAATATCAACAGTTGATGGATCAGCCACTCTCTCTGGAAAGATCCTTTCATATCTCAACACCTCCAAACACCCTCAAAAAATAGTCACAGAATGTAATGGTGTTGATAGCAGCTTTGGCTTCCCCTACACACTATGTGAACTCCCCACCTTGGGGAGATTCACTTGAGCACATCTATGGGGTTAGGGATCTATCATGCATATGAATGGGTGCACTGTAACAGAGTCAAATGCACTAATAGTGCTTCAGAGAGAGCCAAGAGCTGGTGACAGCACTGCATGCTTAGAGAACGGAGAGGCACGTGACAAAGTGGAAAAGCAATATGGGCTGAGATAAATAGAATTTTCTTTCTTCCCCCTGAGGATCTTTGGCCTTTGCATAAATGAGATCACACTCTCTGCCCCTTTGGCACCTCTGCTACTCTCCTTCCCTGACCAAGGGATGACGAGGAAAAAAAATCTGGACCTCAGAAATAGATCTTAATACACAACTACTCACATCCTACATGTATCTACAAAGGAGTGCAACATATGTCTCTACTATTACATGGATGCTCTCAGTTATCATTCATCTTTCCTTTGCCATTCACTGTATGTATATAAAGAGTGTTCACTGCTTTCATGTAGTGGCTGCAAAATTATAAAGCAAGCTTTCAAATTTTATTGCACTGTTATGCAAGGAAACATGCATATACCAACCAAAAGAAAAAAAATAATATCTGTAACAGATATAATCCCCCATATCCCATCATGGGAAAAATGACTTGCAAGCACCTCATAATCAATTGACTCTAAATGCTCATGCTTCCAAGATTTATAACACAAGTTAAAATTAAATTTAGGAAGTTTCTGTTGTGTGCAAATTAGGCCATTAAATCATTTTGCATTTCATTTTATGAATTTTCTGTTATAAGTTGGTAAAAGCAGATAGGGACTATTTGTCTCTTGAAACCTAGTTTCCTAAATTGTCAAAGCAAACTACAAACGTAATATTTGAGTAAATGAAGGCAATCTGATGTATATGAAGATCAAACTAGCCACAATGTAAAGAGTGATTATATTTTCCCCATGGTTTTGACTGATGACAATTAATATGCTAAATATTTGGGATTTTAAAACTGTGTGTGAGTTGTTTCAAATATTGGTGTAAATAGTTACTGATTTATCACTAATGAAGTAATCAATGGCATTTTGTATTTCCATAGTTATACCATCTCATCTATTTCCTTCCAACTACATTTCAGGGAAGCTATATATGTTAAATTATAAATATTAATAAATAATAAAATAATAATAATAATGCTTATTGGAAATAATTGCTTGAACAGGGGATGGTTTTTATGGCTAAGACAAAGGTTATAAATTTGAAGGTCTGGATCATAATCCTGGCTCTGCCACAGACTTAATCTGTGATGATTACCAAGTCACATGACTCTCTGTGCCTCAGTTTCCTCATCTGTAAAATCAATTTATCTACTTCCTTCCCAGCAGTATTGTGAGGTTGTGTTCACTAGTGAATAGAATGAACTTTGAGATCCTCAGAGGAAGGTGCCATGGAAGTGTAAAATACTATTACCGGTATATAAAATTGGAAGAAAGAGCAGACAGTGGGGTGATGAATTCATCTACAAGCTTTGTGGTGTATGTAGTGAGTACAGGACTTGGGGCGAGAAATTTGTGAGTTCTAATTCTGGCTCTGATGTATGACCTTAGATTTGATTTAACTTGTTTGAGCCCCATTACTGGGATAATACATGCCAACCTCAAACATATTTGGTGAGAACTAATTGGTTATTTGTACAGTGCTTTGCTTTCATCTCTAGAGCCTTTGGTTCCACAACCTTGCTCACTTTACAAAACAACTGACATAGATTCATAGATTTTAAGGCCAGAAGAGACCATTATGATCATCTGCACAACACAGGTCATAGAATTTCACCCAGTAATTTCTGAATCAAGCCCAGAGTTCCAGTTTAAGCTATAGCACAACTTTTAGAAACAGGGCCGTAGCAACAAAGAACGTGGCCCCCTCCGAACGGTGGCCCCCTCCGAACATATGTCCGGGCGGGGCCCCTTACAATGCAGAAACTGGAATGCGGTATTTATTTTGCCACTTTTAGGGGCCCCCTTCCTTGCGGGGCCCCCTCCGGTCGGAGGGTACGGAGGGCGCTCGCTACACCTCTGTTTAGAAAGATATCCATTGTTGACTTAAATATTTCAAATAATGGAGAATCCACTACATCTCTAGGTAAATTGTTTCAATGGCTAATTATTCACACAAACATTTGCACCTTATATCTGGTCTGAATTTGTCTACCTTTAGCTTCGAACCATTGGATCTCATAATGCCTTTTGTTGATACATTAAAGAGCTGTTTACTATCGGAAATATCTTTCCCATGTAAATACATGGGGAACTATGATTAGACATCAATGGTTAGAATTCCACATTATCAAATTACACATAGTTAATCATTTGCCCAAGAAAAATCTAGGATTAGGACAATGTAGGCAGGGGCGGCTCTAGGCACCAGCAAAGCAAGCACGTGCTTGGGGCAGCCCATTCGCAGGGGCGGCAGGATCCAGCATGGGAGCTGAGAACCAACAGGGGGCCCTGGGAGCTGTAGTTCCTTGGTTAGCTCCCTGCCTATAGAGCCAGCCCTGGAGCAGGGAAAGAACTACATTTCCCAGCATTCCCTTGGCCATGTCATGGAAAAACTGCCATACCCGATCACAGCTCGCAGGCTGCCTTTATTCTTACAGCCACTACCAACAGGAAAGAGGGGGAGGGAGTGAGGTAGCTGAGACCTCATGCTGCAGCCTGCTGTGAATGGAGAGCTGTGCTGTGAGTAGGGATACCATATTTTAACATTCAAAAAATAGGACACTGCACGGGGAGGGAGGGTAGCCCCACCCTGCCACCATCCACTCCCTCCGACTGCCCCCCACAGAAACCCCAACCCATCCAACCCGCCCTGCTCCCTGTCCCCTGATCACCCCTGCCCCTAACTGCCCCCCAGGACCTCACCCCTTATCTAAGCGCCGCTACTCCTTGTCCCCTGATTGCGCCCTCCCGGGACCCCACCCCCTATCTAAGCCTCCCTTCTCCTTGTCCCCAACTCCCACCTCCTGAGACCCCCCCCAACTTCTGCCCTAGGACCCCACCCCCTACCTGTCCCTTGACAAACCCCAGGGACTCCCATGCCTATCCAACCATTGCCTGTCCCCTGACTGCACCCCCAACCCCCTGACCCATCTAACCCCCCCTTCTCCCCGCCCCTGACTGCCCCTCCGAACTGCCGCCCCATCCAACCCCCCAACCCCCTTACCGTGCCACTCAGACCAGCGTGTCTGGCTCCACGCAGCGCCAGACACACTGCTGCATACATGCTGCCATGCTCCCCCGTGGAGACAAAGGCCCACCCCCCCAGCACCTGCCTTCCAGATCTGAACACCTCAAAATTCAGGAGTACTCAAGCTCAGTTTGGGCAGTTGTTACTTCATTTCTCCCAAATCAAATATACTGATCCACTGTAACTTGCTGTAGAAAAAGTAGGATAAAATTGAGCAAGAAATGCTTCCCAGTGGTTATTAGGACTGGAATTGCTATTTTCAACAGTCATTGCCTTTTTTGTTTGTTTGTTTGTTTGTTTGTTTGTTTGTTTGTTTGTTTGTTTAAAAGGAAGACAGTGATATTGCATTGGCAAATTCCCCATAGAAAGAAAGAGTGGAACAAAAGAATAATAAAGGCACCTCAACTTTTCCTCATTTATGTAGGACAGTCTTATAATATGCATCCAGATATCCTCCAGTCACACAAGCTGAAAATTGTTCCGCTTTACTGCAGTTCTGTAACCATGCGGGAACCAATCCTGTCTGTGTTCTGTGCACATCTAAAATTCCTGCTGAATGACTTGCCATGGGAGCGAGTTACCGGTGACCCAGGGCTGCGGCGGAAGGAGGGTGCAGATGGGGGTGGGAGAGAGCCCAGGGCTGGGGCGGCAGGAGGTGTGTGTGGGGAGCAATGGTGGGGGGAATGAGGGAGCCCAGAGCTGGGACGGCAGGGGGTGTGGGTGCGGGGGGGGAGCCCAGGGCTGGGGCAGCAGGGGGGTGCGGCGAGGAGCCCAGGGCTGGGACGGGGGGCAGCCAAAATTTTTTTTGCTTGGGGCGGCAAAAAACCTAGAGCCGGCCCTGAATGTAGGAGAAATGTAGGTTAGCACTGAAGCAGCTTGCAAGGTGCCTGACTGTATGACTGGCTCGCAAGGTCTAGCAAAATCTGGTTTTTCTCAACACCCTTTTATTTTTTGTAAAAAATAATTTTTCCCCACCGATATATCTGCAAAATCAAACCAAACTAGTAGCACATCTTTTAATTAATCTTTTACTGATTTCCATCTCATAGTGTGTTACTTCTTTAATCATCAGAAAACAACTCCCCTTTTAATGTTTTCAATTACTGGTCTTGTACCATGTATTATAATCTGGTTTGGATTGCTATACTGTATAACAGAAAACTTTCAAGCTATCTCCACTGTGCTTCACAAATTCAACTGTGACTTAACTCAGAATGACACAGGCAATGTAATCACACAATAGTTAATATTTCTATTTTAAAAGCCCTTTTTCACTCTATGTAAAATACTACCAGTTCAGATAATCTGTGTCCAATCCAAACTTATTGCTCTGAATAACTGTTGTACAAATGTTAAATATCTGTCCTATTAGGAAATCAGAAGGTGCAGTGAATATCCAGCTTTTAGGCAGGATGCCACAGAAGTTCAATGTATGTTTGAATGGGGATGTATTTTTCTAACACCCCTTTTCACACTCAAACAACAAAATCATTTAGCTTTGTTGGTCCAGGTTTTCTGGGGGAAACAGAAAAGGAAAACATTTTAGAGAGGAAAACAAGATGGAAAGAAAGCAGCAGTGACAGATGCTTTCTTTCAGCAGCTTTTCATAAATTCTTCTGGGAAACCAACTGAGTGTCGTTGAAGGGAATGAATCAATGGCCCTTCATATGAAGGAAATCAATTTAGAAAGTCATTACCTGAAAATTAGCACTCAAAAACAAAATTTCATTTTAAATCCAACTGGATTATGTGTCAGTATTAAGATGAATTGCACTTGAATTGATGTATGCGAAATGTTGAACATCCTCCAACTGTATAAAGAGCGAAAGATTACAGAGAATGTTTGCAGATACTATTGTGTTTATTATTTTGCAAGCTATTTAGATGACAAGATGGCCATGCTAAGGTTTAAAAGAGTTTTATATTATATTTCTCAAATATTGCTATTATTCAAATTACTGTAGTGCTAGAAGCCTCAGTGGTGCTAACCATTGTACCAGCACTTCAGAAGAGTCAGCCTCTGTCCTGAAGAGATTATAGTCTGTGGGTATGTCTACAGTGCAATAAAATCCTCCGCAGCTGGCCGTGGTGTGGGGCTCGGGCTACAGAGCTAGAAAATTGCAGCATAGATATCTGGACTTGGGCTAGAGCCTCGGCTCCGAGACCCTCCAGAATCTTAGATCCTTGGCTCCAGCCAAGCAGGGCCGGCGCAACCCATTAGGCAATCTAGGCGGTCGCCTAGGGTGCTACAATTTGGATGGTGGCGACTGCGGCGGTATTTCGGCGGCGGGACCTTCCGCTGCCTCTGTTGGTATTTTGGGAGTATATTATATTAAAATGCAAATATTTATGTACTATTGAGGGATTGTGTGTATTTCCATTGGGGAGAGGGACGATAGCCCTCCAGGAACTAAGAGCATTGTGGGATGGTTAGGCAAATTCACGCAAGTTGTAACACCTCCAATAAGCTACCATCAATGGGAGAGAGGCTCACATATGCCGGTTCAAACTGGATTTTCCAGGGACCAACAGACAAAGGAAGGATTTTTGGTTAAGTTGTCTGAGTTAAAATGGACTCAGGACTTCATTCTGATCCAGAAAACAGAAAGTACCTCTGGTCCAATTCTTAGGGAAGGATTGGAAGGTCTTTGGCCTGCTGAGGCCCTATAAGAGCTGGAACTAGTTCATGAGTGAAAGCAGTTGTGAACTGGTGATCAGAGGAAAGCTCCTTTTGTGGGGTTTGAAGGACAATCACCAACCTGCGCCCTTAGCCCTTGTTGGAGTGAGGGGGTAATGTCTGCTTGGCTTATTAGTATGTGTGTGGGTCTTTAATAGTTTTTAATATGTTTTCTGTGTAACGTTTTTACCTTAAGAATAAATGTACTTGCTTAGAAAAGCTATGTGGTAACTTATAATTGTGGCAATTACACTGTGCACAATCTCCGAAGAGAGAAGCGAAGCAGGCCTGTTTCAAACATTTGTTTTTGCTGAGGATATCACAGTGTAGCAGGGGTCGGCAACATTTGGTACGCGGCTCGCCAGGGTAAGAACCCTGGCGGGCCGGGCCAGTTTATTTACCTACTGTGGTGGCAGGTTCGGCCGATCGCGGCCCCCACTG
Source organism: Terrapene triunguis (assembly GCF_002925995.2). Taxonomy (NCBI): domain Eukaryota; kingdom Metazoa; phylum Chordata; order Testudines; family Emydidae; genus Terrapene; species Terrapene triunguis. The sequence goes on along the minus strand of NW_020664530.1, from coordinate 6,174,741 downwards.
GCCGCCCCGGGCCAATGGGAGCAGCAGGAAGCCGCAGCCAGCACATCCCTCGCCTGTGCTGCTTCTCGCCGCCCCCATTGGCCCGGGATGGCGAACCGCGGCCAGTGGGGGCCGCGATCAGCCGAACCTGCCGCGTCAGCGGGTAAATAAACTGTCCCGGCCCGCCAGGGTTCTTACCCTGGCGAGCCGCGTGCCAAACATTTCCGACCCCTGCAGTATAGACAAGGGACTGTGCTGCCTGGAAATACCTGACTCAGAAGGGAGAGATTATATATTGGATTGTGCCAGAGTGCTCCAACAATCCAAAAAATGCATCTCTGTCAGGCTCCTAGCAGTGCGCTTTGACCACAGTAATGGAAAATTGAGCAGCGGACAACTCTCAAACCCTGGGTTTCCCAATGATAAATTCATTTGTGAACCCTCTACTACAGTGCTTCTCAATCTTTTTTGCGCTGGAACCCAAGTCTGAGAACTACCCTCCCATTTGCAAGATGACAAGGGTCAGATAGTCTGGACCCCCTGAAAACTGTTTGCAGCCCCCAAGTTAAGAACCCCAATATACTACAAAATATAATAAAATGGGGAAAAACACTAGTTTTTTTTCCCCCTGTGGTTAACATGAAAAAGCAATTAAATACAAAAGTTGTGTTTTTTTGGCTGTAGAAAAAATTAAACTGTCTTAAATGTTCTTAACTACAATATGGATTCAAGACATGCCTCTTAGGCCATGGGAAGATATTGACCTTCCTATTGCAGTTGATATTAAATAGTCCATGCTGTGTTACTGTAATGAGGGAAGACTCGAACACACACACAGCCCCTTTGTTTTCATAGAGCTTTGCCTATGGAAATTTGCTTGCAGGATCAGGGCCACAACGAAGACAGCTCCTGTCCTAAGCTTTTTCTCACAGAGAAATAGGACACTGTGGGAACCCCACATGAGGGAATAACTGGGAGGGATGTTTTTAATATTATTATTTACTTGACAATCCCTAGAGGTAAGCTAGGCACCACACAAAACAGAATGTCCTTACCCCGAAGATCTTACAATCCAATTTAGACATGAAACAATGAGTGGAAGCAACAAAACAACAAGGAGGGGATGGAGGTGGTAATACAGATGATACACCACTGACATTGGTGGTTACACAGCAGAAGCATGCGCACATCATGGTGGACTATTTTGTTTTGGCTTTTTAAAATAAATATAAGAAGAGGCTGTTGTAGTTCACTCCTTTTAGGCATCACAATAAATGTGAGACTTTATATGAGGCTTTGCATTCCAGATCAGGAAGGGCGTTCCATGCCTGGGGTGTGACATGTAAAGGTGCAGACATGGTTGAAGCAGAAGTGAATGAACAATTTATCAAAATTGGCAATAACTGGCTGAGCAGAAGGGAAAATGAGCAATAAGAGAGAAGGCTGAATAAGTAAGAAGAGGCATAATTATGTAGAGCTTTGAAATCAAGAATAAGAAGTTTAAATTTGACAGGGTGTAGAATAGGTAGCCAGTGGAGGCCGTCAAAGTAGGTATTAACATGTTTGGATCAATGAATGAGGAAGATGATTTTAGCAGCTGCATAATGGGTAAACTAAAGTGTGGATGTCAATGAGGCCAGGTAGGTGGAGGAGGTGTAAGTAATCAAGATGGGAAATTATGCCCTCACTGCTAAAATGCTGCTCCCACCAGCTCTTTCAAAGACACCTACCCACAAGCATCTCTGCTTTACCAAATCACTATTTTTGCACATGGAAGGATTCCCCAGGAGAAGAGAGTATAGAAGGAGCTTCTAGGGGAACTGGGGAGACAGCTGGGGCAACTGAGCAGAGGTAGCCATGAAGAAGGGAGGATAAAGGGGAGCCAGTTGAGAAAGGGAGCCTCGCAGCGTTGCCAGGTGGCTGGCTGAGGCAGGAGCAGATGCAGACTGGAGTAGGGGCTAGCTAGTATGGAAACAGGCACAGCTAGAGCAGAAGCAGGAGCAGTCTGTTGAACCTACTAGCAATGAATGTTCCTGGCCAGGTAGTGACGTTGAGCAGACTAGAGAGACTGCTTCCCCTAGGAGCCTGTATACCTGCCTTTGCATCAGCTGGGTTTGTCCTCAGCCATGGATTGACTGAACCATGGCTGAATGTTGTGTTGCCTATCACAAGACATGCAGGAAACTGCCTTTGATGATGCATCATACTCCCTGACTCAGGGATAACTCTGATTTAAGCAGACTCAGAGGTAACTCAGACATTGGCTCAGAGGTGTCACAACCAATCACTGAGGAAGAGGTGAGGAGGAATGGCACCTGAGGGTTATGTTGGTGAAGGGAAAGGAGAAGATGCCAACGATGGACATGAAACCATCAAGAAGGAGGAGTGAAGGGGAACAGCTACTAAGGAGGAGGAAGCAGCCACCAAGAAGAGTCAGACACCAACAGTGGCGTTGGTGAGGGATGAGGAGAAGGAAACCAACAGCTGGATTTCGAGGGAAGCTTCTGGAGGCTGGTGACATGGCTGAGAATGGATATTTTGAGTTGGGGGGAGGAATGACCATGGGAAAGACATTGCCTTTTAACGCAGAATCTGTGAGTAATGCTTTCTACCATCTCCACTTAGCTAGGACACTCTGTCCCATTCTTGTGGATGGAGACTTTGCCTAAATTATTCATGCCTTCATCTCCTCTCAGATAGATTACAACAATGCACTATACCTGGTCATGAAGTCTTCAAAGCTAAGGAAACTCCAACTAGTTGAGAACGCTGCAGTGCATCTCCTCAGCAACATGACGAGCACATCAAACCTGTCCTTCACTCTATACACTGGCTTCCCCAAGCATTTTGAATCAAGTTCAAAGTTTCAGTCCTTAACTTCAAAGTACTCTGTGACCTCCCCTGGGTCTCTAAAAGATCACCTAAAGCTTCAGGATGAACAGTGTAGTTAACAGCTTTGCTCCTGTGACGCAAGAGAATTGTCATCAATACAAGTGAAGCTCATCAGTGCAAGAGACTGAACATTTTCCGGTGGTGGGTCAAGACTGTGGAGAGAACTTCCCCAGCAACTCAGGACCACAAAAAACCTCACCACCTTCCCCTCCAAGCGCAAGGCCCATTTCTTTGTCCTGCCTTCTCAAACATAAACATATAGCAACAGGTATATTTATAGCAAAAGACACACTACCAGAACAACTCTCCCCACTCTGGGCAGAAGATGAGAGAACAAACATCTCATTACTGTGGAGTCATGTTGCTTAATATAACTACTGGAAGGCTACTCAGATACTAGGGCAATTAATGTGGTATAAAAACCAATACAGAATAGCAACAGAATGGAAAAATTGTGTTGGAGACTTTGTGGATAGGGAGCCTTTCACGTATAGTTACACACATGACATACATTTTTACATGCATTTTAGTGTAGGGGGTAATGGTTAGATCAGACTCTCTCTCTTTCTAATTGCCATCTCCTCACTTTTCACAATCTTCTTCTTGGAACAGGTTTTCTAAAGAAGAACGTGATTTCTTAAATGCAATTTCTATTCTACATACTGCTTCTGCGGGGCTTTGACCTTGACTGTTTTTCATAGCCAGTGCAAATTTAAACTAGCAGAGGGAATCTGAATCTACAGTTTTCTAGGTGTATTTCCAGTCCCAGTCTACAATGTACACTGCAGAGTATTTTAAGAAATGAACAGACAACAGTCAGCACTTCTAAAAAGAAAAATCTCTCTCCTTAGCCATTTAAGCTTTTGCAAGGAGTGCTTTAACACTTGAGCAAATTTCCACAGCTGCTTCAGGCATTACGATATGAAGTAATTCTAACATGTTTCACTACATTAGGTTTAAGGAATAATACTCATTTCTCTTATCTAACATTGTCCCAGTCTCTTTGCTGAAATAAACTGATAGATGAAAAGAATTTTGGTTTTCTGTAATAGTAAATTATATTTCACACACACAGATTTGGAGGGTGTATGCATATGTATGATATACACACAGACCGGATGTACATACATATATGGACTTAAAATACACTTTACAAATAGTTAGTAATGTGAGAAGAACCATAAATTCAATAGGAATTCCTAAATGCTCAGTAATTTTGAATCAAATATTGGTTCAGGAACCTAACTTTAGACAACCATTTTTGAAAATCTTGGCTCATATTCTGCAGTAATCATAATTCCTTTGATCCATTCCTAGTATGTATGCGCTGACATTTTCTTAGCATATTTTTTGCCAGTAATTAACTTTAAAACCCAGGTGTCTCTCTCCATTTCTACTAATCACAACAAGCTTGAGAGCATGAAGTCTGAGCCTCTGCAGCATAGCCTAGGCAAAGTTTTATACCTAATGCAAAAGTAAGTAAGTAGAACAATCCATTCCATGTATTCTTGCTAGTACTCTTGAAACCTGGCCTCCAAGCCAGATCATCAGATTACAGTTTTAGTAAAGTGAAAGGATCCTGTTTGTATCACCAGTTGTTTGTTCTCACTACAGTTTCAGTAATTACCCTCCTCCCTCTTTACATTGTGGGTGTGAAATGAGTGCACAAGAAAGGCACCAGCTTGACAGTCCTGAAGTATACCACTCCATTTTAGCATCATATCAGGTAAAGATCAGGCAAATGCAAGGCAAGCACCCTCAGACTCATGGCTAACTCTGATCTGAAGAGGCCACTTCAAGGGACGAAAGAAGAGTCTAGTTTTATTGGCCAGTTCAGTATTTTGCCTTTCAACTCAAACTTTCATCACAATTACCACTATGGAGATAGTTTGTGAGATGTGGAATCTTGCCCACGCAGAAATGGACTACCAAACAGCCATCAGAGGGTAGTAATTTTCACTCATAACCAGTGAGGGCTGGAGTTGAGCAAGAACCTGCCGACGAGACATGCTCTACCCCAAAATAGTCCAGTCCCAGCTACAATCACATTAACATGGATGGATTTATGCTTTACTTCGGCCTGTTTTCATTATAACATATGCAACCCCTTATGCATTAGGTGAAAAAGCCACCAATGCACTGAGCTACTGTGCACATTTCTAGTCAACATTTTATCCTAGACCATGCCGTTTCCCTTCTATATTTCTTTAACAACCTCTGTAACTGGTGAGAAAAAGATACAATAACCATCCTGTGAAAATACTCAACACTCGCATAGTTTTCGAGTAGTACAGCATGCCACTGTGTTTGACTACACAGGGCATTAAAATGTCAGATGTTCTATTTCCATTCAATCTTTGCAATGAGAACAAAAAATAGCAGAACATGAATCTATTCTCATGTTGTGGTGTTGTAACAATAATTGGAAATGGTCCAAACTTAATCCTCTCTCATTAGATTGTAATCTTGTAGTCTTCCTCAGAAGCCATTGAAGCTTTTTCCTGCAGCATGAATTCCTAAAAAGCACTTACAGTATATGAGAACCTTCTCTTTTTTTAATGGGCAAAGTTTGATAGCCAAGTAAATACAGCGAAAAGCTGTAATTTGAATTTATAGAAAAATTCCTTCTGCCCTCAAGTTAGAAAACCAAAAACCAAATGCAATCAATCAATTTCCTTACAGTGTTTTTCATGCCACGACAAATTATGGCTTTTACTTCAAGTGTGCAAGGCATGTCAGACAAAAGAGATTAAAAGGTCACAAGCACTGTAATACTGTGAGCTACTGTTTAGCCCATTGAGCAAACAACTCATCTTTCCTTGACTACAGCCACTGGTGGTTTATTGTCTAATATTTTATTTATTCCTCCCTTTTGGGGCTGATGGATTGAGCATAACTTCTACATTACCTTATTAATGCAAAGGGAACACATTGGTTTTCCTCACTGTAACATATTTTGAGAAAGTATTTGAGTACATACTGAACCAAATAGGGTTTTAGGGTGAGGCAAAAGTATGCCATTAGCTGTCTGTGTCACCTGATCATATCTGCATATCCATTATAGTGACACTCCCCAGGGGTACCCAGTTTTGTGAGGCACACCAACACCGCCTGCCCTTAACATGAGGCAGCTTTGACTGTACCACTATGGATCAGCTCCTTGAATCCAGCAGCCTCTGGCAACAGAAGCAGGCCTCACTTTCTCTGTACAGGGGGTGACAGGCACAAACCAACCCCTGTGTCCTCCAAGCGGTCCCTGTAGCATCAAGCCCCTTACTGAACATACACAGAATTACCAGGCCTGCTATTCCCAAAAGATCAGTACACACCAGCTTTAAGATACAGCTCAGGACCATAACCTTGTTTAACACCACAGCACTTAGATATATTTATAGTGAAAACAAGAATAAGTTTCAGGGGGTAGCTGTGTTAGTCTGTATCCATAAAAACAACAAGGAGTCCGGTGGCACCTTAAAGACTAACAGCTTATTTGGCCATAAGCTTTCGTGGGTAAAAAAACCCTTTCTTCAGATGCATGGAGTGAAAATTACAGATGCAGGCATTATTATATTGACACACGAAGAGAAGGGAGTTACTTCACAAGTGGAGAATCAGTGTTGACAGGGCCAATACAATCAGGGTGGATGTAGTTCACTCCCAATAATAGATGAGGAGGTGTCAATTCCAGGAGAGGTAAAGTTGCTTTTGTAGTGAGCCAGCCACTCACAGTCCCTATTCAAGCCCAAATTGATGGTGTTAAATTTGCAAATGAATTTTAGTTCTGCCGTTTCTCTTTGAAGTCTGTTTCTGAAGTTTTTTTTGTTCAAGTATGGCTACTTTTAAATCTGTTATAGAATGTCCAGGAAGACTGAAGTGTTCTCCTACTAGTTTTTGTATGTTACCATTCCTGATGTCCGATTTGTGTCCATTTATTCTTTTACATAGAGGCTGTCCGGTTTGGCCAATGTACATGGCAGAGGCGCATTGCTGGCACATGATGGCATATATCACATTAGTAGATGTGCAGGTGAATGAGTCCCAGATGGTGTGGCTGATGTGGTTGGGTCCTCTGATGGTGTCGCTAGAGTAGATATGGGGACAGAATAGGCAACGAGCTTTGTTACAGGGATTGGTTCCTTGGTTAGTGTTTCTGTGGTGTGGTGTGTAATTGCTGGTGAGTATTTGCTTCAGGTTGGGGGGCTGTCTGTCAGCGAGGACTGGCCTGCCTCCCAAGGTCTGTGAGAGTGAGGGATCATTTTCCAGGATAGGTTGTAGATTGTTGAGGATGTGCTGGAGAGGTTTTAGCTGGAGGCTGTATGTGATGGCCGGTGGTGTTCTATTATTTTCCTTGTTGGGCCTGTCCTGTAGTAGGTGACTTCTGGGTACCTGTCTGGCTCTGTCAATCTGTTTCCTCACATCCCCAGGTGGATATTGTAGTTTTAAGAATGCTTTAAGTTTTAAGAATAAGTTTATTACCAAACATTCCAGTAATAGTAAGAATACTGAAAACAAAATGGTTACATACAGAACAAAACCATAACTTGCTTTCTAGAGACTAACATTAATAAACAGGTTAACCTGCTGTCTAAAGAAGTTTAATCTCATTCAAAGTTTTCTTCAATGTTTTTAACCAAGCCTGGCTGAGACTCGGAGACTCCTTTTTCATGAAGCAAAACTTCCGTCTTTTTAATTCTACAGTAAAGGGTGCCTGGGCATCTTCTCTGCCCCCCAAATATAGTCAAGCAAACATTTGAAGTGCACCTCTAAATAAGGTTCTTCCTCCCCCACTTTTCTTCTCTCTCAACGTTTGTTTCTCTGAAGTTCTTACAAACCTTCATTTGCATTCAAGTTCAGATTGGTATCATGAAATCCATTGTGAATGAGACAATATTCAGTTTACATGTGAAGAGATAGATGAATATCTGTCTTGTCTGACAGAAAATCTGTTTTTCACCTTTGCTGGTGATCAGCACCTGCAAACTTTAAAAACGTATTTTCACTATATATACACATAAATCCTTACATAGCATCTGTACATATATTTCACAATGATTTTGAAGTCCAGAGTGACACAGGCTTTTATTCAAGAGCTCACTTGACACTCCTGGGTGAACTAGAACATACACACTAGACTCATGGGAGCCCTATAACCCCTCTGTATCCCCTTGCCAGTGGCATTAAGAAGTTCTTGGGTCACTCATTCACCTCTACCCCACACATGCTCCAGTTTAGTACTTCCTTTTAAAAAAGCTGAAAATGAAATTTTTGTAAGTGTACGTAGTATTTCAACCATAATGATCCCAACGTGCCTGACAAACGGTATAGGATAAAAGAATCATTTCTCCCCCTACTAGCTTGGAAACATCATGGGGTAGAATGTGGCAGTTGAGCTGTTTTAACACAGCACAACAATGCACAAAGTAATTTAGGACAAGTAATGAAGAAGAATACTTTATCCAACTGAAGCTGCAGTGGAATTGGAGGTAGGAAAAGTTTAATCACCCCAAAAATGTAATCTGAACAAGACTCTGGGGTTTATGCCCCTAGTCTTATGAAAAGTTCTACTGGATTTTAAGGTCTGATCCTGCAATCAATTATGCATGTAAGCATCTTGAGAGTAATTCCACTAAGTTCAATAGGACCTTTCAGGTGAGACAAGTTATTCATACGTATAATTGATGAAGTCCCAAATAACCAGAAGTAGCCATAAGGGCTTTGGGTTTTACATCTCATCCAAAAGATAGCACCTCCTTCATCAAGCATAACATCATGCTGACACATTAGATCACTGCAGATTTGGTAGGAAGTATGCTTCATTATTATCCAACAGTGATATGGGTACAAATTAATATACCACGAAGCAAGCTAAAACAAAATGGTGCTGTCTTCAGAGTGTTCTGTCCAGGCTAAGCAATACCTCACAGGATGAGAAAAATGTACCAACAACTATTGTTAAACTTTTTCTGGATAATCAAATACGAAGTCTGAAAGTTAGAGATGATGGATTAATCTTCAAGTGTGTAAAAGTAGCAGTACTGTATTTTTACATACAATAACGCCACAGTATAACCAAGTCGAAAAACTTTCGATATCTCATCCACTTTATTAGCAGCCCCCTTTTTCTGGTGGAGAGATGATTCCACTAGACATCACTTTCTTAAATTACTTCACAGAGCTACAGTTTTAGCCACTGCACTGTAAGCGTCTTTCAGGTTTTGCTTTTACGCTTGGATATTAATCCAATTTGTTTCTTGTACACAAACCTTTGAAGGAGTTCATTTCGAGTATCAGACACCACATTAATTCTTGACCAGTCTAACAGCATTTATCTTGATGATTCCTTTCCTAGCAATGAAGGCCCATTACCTTTCGTTATATGAACAATTCCAGTTCTGATGCCTTACTCTTATTTGCCATTTTTTTTGTCAAAGCTCTGACTTGGCATTTCCAGTGTTTCATAAGTACATATTTCAAATGCACAGCTACTGTTGCAGGATGTAACACTTGGAAAGAGGAATAGTTTCTTAGGGCTGGTCTATACCCAGCCGCTAGTTCGGCGGCTGGGGATCGAAGTTCTGGGTTCGACTTATCGCGTCTGGTCTGGACGCGATAAGTCGAACCAGGAAGTGCTCGCCGTCGACTGCAGTACTCCAGCTAGACGAGAGGAGTACCGCGGAGTCGACGGGGAGCCTGCCTGCCGCGTGTGGACCGCGTCTGAACCGCGGTAAGTTCGAACTAAGGTATGTCGACTTCAGCTACGTTATTCACGTAGCTGAAGTTGCGTACCTTAGTTCGACTTGGGGGGTTAGTGTAGACCAGGCCTTATACCAAACTCATTGAAATTACAAAGTTGGCTGCCTTTGATCAATTTCTATTATGACTCTTGTAATTTATACTTACTGTATTTTAGTTTTTTACAGATGTTAATGGTTTCCTGCACACTTGCTATTACAGTACTGTAGAAAATTGCTTCCAAAAACTTGTGGTTGCAGAAGGATAGGGCCATTTTTCCCTTTAAATTACACTGGTTTAATCCAGAGTAAATCTGTTGAATGAAGTGCAGTTATTCTGGATTTACTTTAAGTGCACCTAGGAATAGAATTTGGTCCATAAAGCCTAAAGAAGAGGAACTTGAGCTCCTATCCATCAAACTCCAAACATTGTATGCTGCATACTAAACAAGACATGCAACAGTTTAGAACATCCATTCTTCAGAGCCCTTTGGATTTCTGAATGCTTTTGAATCTTAATTCCTTTATGCCTTAAATGTTCACCTTTTTTCCTTTGCAAGGCACAAAGCATATTTCTGAGCCTTTTTGATGGCATAAACCCTTGTTCTAATCTCTTGTACTTAAAAACAACTATTTTTTAATGTTAATAATCTTCAAAAACTAGCTAGACATTTGCCTGTCTATCAAGAGATATACTAGATTATCTGTAATTAACAAAATACAAGGCACAGCTCATCCAGAGCATTGGAGTATCATTCTCTGATTATGTCACACAGACCTTTATCTGCTCAGACCAAACTTTACATTTCATCTTCTTTTAATCACTTCCTACTAGCGCCTTCTAAAGTGGATCAGGCTATTAATTGCAACCTTCTGTAATTTCCCTTTAAAATAATTTCAGTTTTGGAAACCAAAATGGGATTGCCACAACTTTTTTTTTTTTAAACAACATTCACAACAGCAAACCATTTTCTTAAATAACTCACTTTTGACAGATGTTTTAGAGACATCACAGATAACCATGGTGGATTTTACTAGTTTCCAGATGGGAATGAGTAAGGATTTTATGGTAGGGGGGATGGATGGATTTTTTAAATGCTTGTGCCCAAACTTTTTAACATTTGTGGGGGAGTGAATTTTGAAAGAGGTAGAATTTTTCTAAAAACTTGCAATAGTTTGTATGGTACAATCTGGACTCTGATAAAATACATTTTCCACCTTAACTCCTTTTTAACAACTTCTTGGTTTGAAAAATCTATAGAATGAATCCTTTTCATCCTAAAGTACTAGAGGTTCTGCATGCATGCTAGTGGGGCAGGGTTTGGCCACCTCTAAAATATAGCTCTATTTGAAAGGACAGGTATTTCCTAGGCAAGATTACAATTCAGTACAGCTCTTCATTCCCTTCCCTTCACTTCCATCATTTTATTTTTAGATATTCTGTAGATAGGCTGTTACATTTTTCTGATACAGCTCTTCTCAATTACACCCCAAACTAACTGCTGAAGTGAAGAGATAAGGCACCCATTATATAATTTTCTATTTACTGCAGGCCTCTGGTCTTTCAAAATATGTTTTCCCATTTCCGATTGTGCCTCTCCTCAGATGAGTGACAAGGTTTCACTAGGAACTGATAGTCAATCCAAAAAAACTGTGCATTTTTCCACCACCTGCAATCACCAATATTAATTCCTGACAATAACTAGTTAAAAATTGTTTTAATCCCCCCCACTCCCCGCAATTTATAAAAACAAACAAACAAACAAATAATTAACTGAAATTTTTCACTTTTAATTTAATTATTTGGTGAAAGAAATGACTTAATTGAAGCAAATTTTGTTTAATTTAAAAACATGATTTGAGGTTTTTTTATTCCACCCCTTTTCTTTAATTCCTTTTTTCACACTTTTCTAATGTAAAGAAGTAAAAAAGTATTAGAATATGTTAGTAAATCTATTGGTTAATTAAGCTCTAATGTACTTCAGTATAAGATATCAGTTGGATTTAGCTGAACCCCAAAAAATAACACTAACATATTAAGAATCATATAGTACCCAGTTTATATTGTCAAATGATTTAAAAAAAAATCTCATTCCCTTTTCCATTGCCTATGAGAAGTAATAAGGACACTGCCAGTGAAAGTGTTTGAGTTTCCGGAAGTGAAGTGACATAAGAATAGTAACTTCAACAAGATACTTAAAAAAATAGATCAAAAATGGCTGATTATGAAACTTATTTAGGAATTAAGGGGAAGATAAATATTGCTTTGTGACTCAATTAAAAACCCTCTCTCTTCTCCCATCTCTATGCTATTCTTTTCCTTCCTCTATGTTTTTACATTTTAGTTTTTTAACTAATTCTTGATTGTGTAAAGTCAGTTAGCGATAAGGTACAACATGTATGAAAGATATTATATAAAGTTGGGCCCTGATCCTGCAAGTTGTTCCAGGTAAGTAGATCTCTGCGGCCACCTGGAGCCAGTGTGGATTTCAGTTGGTCTACGTGTGAGTATATGCATGTTCAGGGTCTTAAGTTGTACTATAAATAATGTAACATACAGTGATTATGTTAAAAAGTTGGCTTTTGAATATAAGAAGAAAGCTTTCTGATTCACACTTATTAACGTCCTTATTATCTTTGTCATTCTAGTGATTTTGTTTTAGTTGAGACTCTTACAGCCTGAATGATATGGTGTATATAGCAAATACACATCACCACAAGAGTTCACTAGGAACGAGTTACTGCTTTAGTATAAATGTGTGGTTTCCACTTGAATGACGATAGCAGCAGGGTACAGTGCTAAATCAAAAGAAAGAAAGCACCAATAAACCTGTTAAAATTTCTGATTTGTGTCCACTTTACAAAGCGTACAGTATATAGATAACACATGCAGTGTGTTAGTGCAATGATTTTTTTAGCATGAAAATGCGATGGTCACATCACATTCAAGTGGTTACATTCTCAATAAGTTATGTGGGTCACCTCAAACAGGTGACATCTATACTGTCACATGTCTTCACACATTTTCTTCATGCTATAAGTTAGAGATGTTAATTAATAAAAAAGAGTTTTCAATTTTGATGGCACTTTTTGTTTAAATTGTCTTCTTTCTAAAGACAGAGCTTAGTTACCATATGCAGGTCTTGGGATGACAGAACACTTAGAATAAATGTTTAAATCCTCCAAATTATCTATCACAGCTTTTCTATATATTAGGGTGTTGTGACGCTCTGTACCTTGAGGGAACACTCAGCGCCCCCATGTTCATCCTTGTAAAATGATTGTGTGGTATCCAATGCAAAGTTTGTCATGTTGGGTGTTTTCAGAAGGCTCATGATGCACTGAGCAAGGTTGTTATAGTGATGTTATAGTAATTGTTACAGTAAGGTTATAGGTTATAATTTCATGTATATAGTTATGAGGCTGAAAATGAATCCTCATGGCTTAAAGCAAGCCCAGGCAAAAACTCTCCAAGAACAGAGGCAGTTCACACCTCACCAGGGCAGCTATGGGACAAACCCAGCCCAGCCTCACAGGAACAAAGGACGCTGGCCTAGGCAGCAACCAAAGAATCTGTTAGATTCTTGAGGGAGTCACCCTCCTTCCTTTGGTCAGTTTGGAAAGGCAATGAGGTAATGCTCACCTGACCCCTGGGAGGGAGGAGAGGCAAAGAAAAGAGAGAAGAAAGGACATGATAAAAGGGAGATACATTTGCCATGCTCTCTCTCTCTCTCTCTTGCACCGCCATCTATAGACACCACACACGAAGTGACTGAAGCGCTGATCAAAGGGGAGAGCCTGGCTGAAGAGCAACCAGCCAGCCTGTGGTGAGAAGCATCTAAGTTTGTAAGGGCATTGAAAGTGTTAAGATCAGCTTAGAATGCCTTTTGCTTTTATTTCATTTGACCAAATCTGAATTGTTATGCTTTGATTTATAATCACTTTAAAATCTATCTTTATGATTAATACATCTGTTTGTTTGATTTGAAGTTTGTCAGAGTCTCCCCTTAGGATAACAAGCCTGGTACATATCAATTTCTTTGTTAAATCGACAAACTCATATAAGTTTGCAGCATCCAGAGGGCATAACTGGACACTGCAAGATGGAGGTTCCTAGGGATGTGTCTGGGACTGGAGACACTAGTGTCATTCAGTTGCATAATCCAAGGAGCAGCTTACATGCCAGAGGCTCTGCGTGAACAGCCCAGGAGTTGGGGTTCTCACTGCAGAGCAAGGCAAGGCCAGCTCCCAGAGTCAAGGATTGGAGTGACCTAGCAGATCACCAGTTCAGATAACACCAGAGGGGAATGTCACAGTGGCACAGTGAACAGGGTGTATGTGCAGCTTGTTACTCCAAGTTCAGTTCACACTTTAAGCACTGATATTTGTGATTTTAAGTGAGTCTTAAGTGCAGTGGCTAAGAACAGTCAGGAGGAGGTCACAGTTTTGTTATTTTCTGTTTATTTCAGGTGAACAAAATAAGCACAAGAAAGCAGAAAAATGACTACCAGTGAGGCAGCTACAAAACTAGAGCTGGTGAGACTGGAAGCGGAAGAGAAGGAAAAAGACCACGAGTTTCAAATGTGGTAGGCGGAAATGAGGCTCAAAGAAGCCGCTGCGGCCAGGGAAACTATGGAAGCAGAGGCAGCCAGGGAGGCATCCAGAGAGGAAGCTGCACACAAAAGGGCCATGGAAGAAAAAGATAGAGAGAGAAAGAAAAAAGAGAAAGAGTAAGAGAGCAGGAAGAAAGAGAGAGAGAGAGCGCGAACACACCAACTGGACCTGCTAGAGAAGCAGAACCAGAACCTCCCCTTCCCCCCGACCCCAGCGACTCCCATCACTCCAAAAATCCACAAATGGGAACGCTTATGTCCTGCATACAGTGAAGAGGATGATATTGCTGAATATCTGATTACCTTCGAAAGGCTGTGTGTAATGCATGAAATCCCTGATACGAGAGTTCCTACCCTGATTGAGAAATTAACTGGTAAAGCTTGAAATGTGTTTAATGGAATGCCTGTTGAAGATGCTTTAGACTATTGTAAATTTAAAGATACTTTTTTGCGAAGTTTTCAGATTACCCCTGAAACATATCGAGTTAAATTTAGGAATCTTAAGAGGGATATTGGTATGAGTAGTGGGGAATATATAAACAAAATGAAAGATTTGTTGGGAAAACAGGTGAGGGGCAAAGAGGTGGCAAGTTTTGAGGGAATGTTGGAACTTTTTGCTCGAGAGCATTTCCTAAGCATAAAGGCTGATGTAAAGCAGTGTCTAGGGGACAAAGATGTAAAGTTTGTGGATGAGAGCAAATGCCTTTTTTAGCTGATGCCTTTAAACAGAATCAGGAGACTTTTGAGGGTAGGCGACAGAAAGAGGGCTTTAAAACTGGTGGGAAGGGAGGATCCCATTTTGCCCCTGAGAAGGGGGTTGGGAGCCTTAACATTCTCTTACCCAAAAACATTCCTCTAACCCTCATCCCAAATCTCCTGTAAAAGTAGAAGAGCCCAATAGATGCTACCAGTGTAATTCCATTGATCACCTGAGGAATAAATGCCCTGTGCTAGGAGGAAGCAGGCAAACGATAGCTCATGTTAGTTCTGCTGTCCTCAACACAGAACCCCCCCCCCCAAGCAATTGAAACCTATCATATTGGTTCTGTGAGGTTAGCCTCTGCAGAACCAGATATGGAGCATGTTAAGGCTGTCCAAATTGATGGCAGGGAATACTTGGGGCAGAGGGATACAGTGGCCCAGATCTCTCTGGTTAAGCAGAGTGTGGTCCCAGAGGCCAGTATGTTGCCTGGCCAAGTGGCAGAGATTGTGGGGGGTGGGCAAAAGCAAATTCTTCATACCACTAGCTAAAATCCATGTGGTGTGGGAAGGCTTGGAAAGTTTTGACTGTGGGAGTAATGGAACACCTCCTGTTCGACCTGCTCCTTGGTAATGATTTTTTTCTGAGTAGCTCAGGTTAAAGTATTTGCCTGCAGCAGGAGGGAGTGTTATGCTGGGACCCCCAAGGGAAAGGGTAAGGTCTCAGGAACTGCTGAGAGAACGGGAGAGTCTCCTTGATTCTTCTGCAGCAGGGGGAAATCACATGCTTCCAGACCAACTCCTGCACTGCAACTGGAGGCAATACCACATCAGGAAGGGATGGGGGTGTAATGCCTGCCAGGGAGAGAACTGTCCAGGTTGTTAGCTGCCAGCAGGTTAGAGCTGAACCAGAGGCAAAACCGGCTCTAGGGAGCATAGAGAAATGTGTCCCAGAGGAGAACCCAGAGAAGGGGCAAGAAACTACTGAGGTGGGCGAGGATTCTTGTGACTCTGTAACACAGGGAAGCAGGGTGCTTCCAAGTATGGGAGGGGCTGAGACTAGTTCCTTTCCAGTAGAGGGCAACATGCCCTCAGGTGCAGGGGCAGGAGGTGCTGTTGGGGATTAAGGAAACTGTCCCAGTTGTTAGCTGGCAGAGTTCTGCATCTGAATAAGAGACAGAAGCCTTCCTAGGGAGCACAGAGAAATGTGTCTTAGGAGGGGGCCCAGAGGAGGAAACTGGGGAAGGAATAGTGGGGGTACAGGAATGTCTCCTCACTAGTCACTTACGGCAGGATGGCCCAGGACACTAGGAGGATGGCTGGGTCAGCATCTGTGCACCCAGGCACTCAGCCTGTGACCCAGGTTTTGAGAAGGAACTGTGTAACTGACCTCCTGGAGGGGAGCAGTCACACAGCTGACTTCTCAGGGACAGAGAAAGGGGTGGCAGAGGGTATCCCAATCCAGGTCCCAGGTTTTCAGGATGCTATTTCTGATAAGTTTTCGGAAAGTAACTGTGTCTCTTTAGATCAAGATGCAGCTCAACACCTGTGACAGCAGAGGAGTTGAGACCAGGAAATTGCCAGGTGGTAGTTTCTGAGAACACAAATGACCCAACTGACAGAGCGAGGAGTGTTTTCGCCCAGGATGGTGAAAGACAGGGAGCAGTTATGGGAAAGCTGCTGGGAAAAGGTGCATCTGATCAAAGGGTAAATACACCTAGCCCAGAGAGGACAGATCACAGCCCTCTAGGGGCAGGGAAGGACTCAGTGCTGGGAGGGGGAAACACCGGGTAACCCCAAAAGGGGCGCTGGATTTTCTACATGTGTACAGTCCTGGGGTTGGGAGACCACTCCCCAAAGGCAGCCAATGTGCAGGATCCCCCTGAACACCTATCTCGCCAAAACCTGTGCCATCAGAATTCCAGAAACATGATTAAATTAAGAGCCCACACAGAGGGGAACACTGGAGGGAAAGAAAAGCCAGAGACTTGTTACGTGGGAGAGAGTCAAAGGACACCATGGGTAATGAATAAACTAACCTCAAACTATACTATCTGAACAGAGGGTGTGGTATATTAAAGATACTTGTAAATGCACATCTGTGATAAAAAATTGGTATTAATGTTAAGTTTTGGGTATAAGAATTTTAACATGGATGTTAAACCTTATGATAACGCTACTTTTCAATTAATACCTGTAAACAGGTTTAAAGCTTATCACAGCAGAGAAACCATAAAAACCTGGTTTGCTGTGTGTGAAGAGGGGAAACTGAAGCACACCGTCTCATGGCCTTAATGGCTGGATGCCAAGAGAACTATAACACTAACTGCCTTCAAGCTAGTCAGTGACTAACCCCCTTGCAGTAAACTAAGAGGGGATTTGTGACACTCTGTACTTCAGGGGGAACACTCAGCACCGCCATGTTCATCCTAGTAAAATTATTGTGTGGTATCCAATGCAAAGTTTGTCATGTTGGATGTCTTCGGAAGGCTCATGATGCACTGTGTTATTGGTTGTTACAGTAATTGTTACAGTAATGTTATAGGTTATAATTTCATGTATATAGTTATGAGGCTGAAAATGTATCCTCCTGGCTTAAAGCAAGCCCAGGCAAAAACTCTCCAAAAACAGAAAGGCAGTTCACAACTCATCAGGGCATGTATGGGACAAACCCAGCCCAGCCTCACAGGACGCTGGCCTAGGCAGCAACAAAAGAATCTGTTAGATTCTCGAGGGAGTCACCCTCCTTCCTTTGGTCAGTTTGGAACTGCGATGAGGTAATGCTCACCTGACTCTGAAGCAGGAGGGGGAGAGGGGGGAAAGCAAAGAGGGAAGAAAGGACATGCTAAACGGGAGAGATATTTGTCATACTCTCTCTCTCTCCCACCTCCATCTACAGACACCACACACCAAGTGACTGAAGTGCTGATCAAAGGGGAGAGCCTGGCTGAAGAGCAACCAGCCTGCCTGTGGTGAGAAGCATCTAAGTTTGTAAGGGCACTGAAAGTGTTAAGATAAGCTTAGAATGCAGTTTGCTTTTATTTCATTTGACCAAATCTGACTTGTTATGCTTTGACTTATAATCACTTAAAATCTATCTTTATAGTTAATAAATTTGTTTGCTTATTCTACTTGAAACAGTGCGTTTGGTTTAAAGCATGTTAGAGATGCCCCTTGAGATAACAAGCCTGACACATATCAATTTCTTTGTTAAATTGATGAACCCATATAAGCTTGCAGCGTCCAGCGGGCATAACTGGACACTGCAAGATGGAGGTTCCTAGGGTTGTGTCTGGGACCAGAGATATTGACTACCGTCATTCAGTTGCACAATCCAAGGAGCAGCTTCCATGCCAGAGGCTGTGCGTGAACAGCTCAGGAGTGGGGGTTCTCACAGCAGAGCAACATAAGGCTGGCTCCCAGAGTCAAGGATTGGAGTGACCTAGCAGATCACTGGTCCGGATAACACCAGAGGGCAACGTCCCAGGTGTCATGAGTTTAAAGCCTCCAAAATCACTAGGATTCCAAACAATTGATTATATGTACACAACACAGGAAAGCCTGTACTCCCAGTTTTTTTAAAGAGAGGGATAAAGCTCCCATTGGAAAATTTGCAGGTAGACACTAGGGGCTAGATTTTCAAAAGCACCTAGGAATCTCATTGACTTCAACACGTCTTAGGTGCTTTTGAAAATCTCATTAGGCACCTAACTACCTCTAAAATCTGGCCCTAAAAGAACAGAAATCTCATTGAGGCTCCCCTCAGAGTTTTCTTCTGAGCTCTTCTTTTGGTTGGGGAAGTGAGGGCAGGGAGACAAAGTCCGGAGATCTGAGAGAATCTTCACAAAGACTTTGAGTTTCCACAATGGCAATCTTCCCCCCTTCTGTTATTGGTAGACGTAATGGCTGTGAATGATTAGTGAGAGGAATGCAGACGAGATAATCAAAAAGTAAAATTAAATGCTCTTGATCATATGATTGCAGAAATAAACAAATATATCAGAGGACTAGCAGCAACAAATCAGTTCTCCATTATCAATCTATATATGAAAAGGCATAGGTGCCGACTCCATGGGTGCGCTGGTGCTGGAGCATTCACGGGGAAAAAAACAGGGGGCGTTCAGCACCCACCAGCCACCTGCTGATCAGCTGTTCAGTGGTCCCTGCCAATCAGCTCCTCACCTCCCACCTGCTGCCGATCAGCAGTTCGATGGTGGGCGGGAGGTGCTGGGGGGGGAGTGGTAGGAGCCAGGGTGGGAAGAGGCAGAGTAAGGGTGGGGTGCGCTTGGAGGAGGGGGCAAAGTGAGAACAGAAAAAGGTGGGGGGAGGTGAAGCCCCGGGGGATGGTGCAGAGCAGGGGCTGGAAGAGGGGGGGAGAGGCCTTGGGGGAAGATTTGGAGTGGGGGCAGGGCCTAGGGGTGGAGCACCCCGGGGAAAGCTGAAAGGCGCCTGTGTGAAAAGGAACAAATGTTATATACATGTAGTGGCACCACTAAAGCAATATCAGAGTTAAGGCTGAGTTGGGTATATGTGAACTAACAGCATTCCATTGGTAACTTTTTCTTGATGTAGTACAATGCCTCTAAAAGGAATAATGTTTTCTGAAAGGAAGAAGGGACTCGTATGCTGCTATCATTACTCAAGCAGTAACAGTACATTTATGCTAAGGCAGTAATTCCTTCCCAGTGATCTCTTATAAAAGGCATTCATGCAATATGCATTCATTTATATTCCATGTCATTTACACTACAGGAGACTGAATACACAAATCACTAAAACTACAAAGGAAATTAGGAAATATGATCTTGTTGAGCATCGGTCGTTCTACTGTGAATGTCAGCACTTTTCTGATTCAAAATAAATGGTGGATTTTGTTTTCTGAGTAAGAAAAAGGGGGAGGAACATGTGCAATGAATATTTTCTTTTCTATAGTGATTCTACTAGAATTCTCAGGCTTGTTCAGTTGTCATCCACTATAAAACAGTGTGAAATTTCTCTGTTTTTGCTTTGAGTTTCACCATAAAAATCTCAACAGGTGTCCACAGGGGAACATTTTATGCCTGAGGCTCACACTCATACCTAGCAGAAAAACGGTGGACTTTACCTTGCAAGTTGTTGAATGCCTCCTGCAAATCGCTGAGCTCCCTCAACTCCCATTGACTGTAATGGCACTAAACGATGTTCAGGCCTTCACAGGACCAGGCTTATGTTAGGTCTTCACTTGTAATGTCATATACTTAGCTATGACAGACACGTTTTAAAAGTAACTTGCTTGTCTAAGGTCTTCTGCCTCTGGCTCCTAACCTGTCCTGATGGGACAGTGATAAAACCTGCAACACTTCTATTTTATGATGGATAGAATATAGTGAGTTAATTGAATTGTCTCCCCCAACAGCCACTGCCATTGCCAGTGCCTACAGCCTTAATAAATAATGGCCAAACTTTTCAAACCCAGGTACTTAAAATTAGGCTTTTATACATAGTTAGGTACCTACATACAAGTAGCCTGGTTTTGAAAGATGCTGAACACCTGCAATCTCCCAAGTGAATTCAACTGAAGTTGTGGTAGGTCAGCTGATCTGAAATTCAGGACATGAATAATTTCTAAATATTATGTTTTCCTATAAACATTTTTATAAATGCCACAAGGGTGTTTTTCAATCTCCAGTGCAAAGGGGAATAGTCTATAAGACAAAGGTGAAATCCTGGCCCCATTGAAGGCAGAGGGGAAACTCCAATAGGGGCAGGCTTTCATTCCAGATCTCTAATTTTGCTGCTGCTTCTCCTTTTGTAATGTACGGACACTCATCGTAAATAAACTTACTTTTACATTCAGGGGGTAGCCGTGTTAGTCTGTATCTACAAAAACAACAAGGAGTCCGGTGGCACCTTAAAGACTAACAGATTTATTTGGGCATAAGCTTTCGTGAGGGTAAAAACCTCACTTCTTCGGATGCAAGATGCAAGATCCGAAGAAGTGAGGTTTTTACTCACGAAAGCTTATGCCCAAATAAATCTGTTAGTCTTTAAGGTGCCACCAGACTCCTTGTTGTTTTTGTTACTTTTACATTGCTTCTGAAAAGCCAGCATGTAATTATAAATACAAAAGAAAAACATAAAATTAATAAAAATCAGATTATGAACACAAGATTTCATTACACTGTGATCTTTTAGTAGTTTCTTTTCAAAAGTGTGGATGTTATCACCTTGCAGATAGCAAGCTCAATGTTAGTGATGCAGCACGACTGAAGTTGCTTAGTAAAGGCAGGAGAGTTACAGTGAGAGAGCGGAGGATAGACGCTGATAAAATGCGGGTCATGTCATGTAGCCAGGTGATCTCAGGAAAGAGTAAGCTTACAACAATCATGCTATAAAGCATGAAATAGAAGAGAAATTTAGCTAATTTATAAGGAAATGAGGAAATAAATAAATGTTTGCTGGACTTGTAAACCAATGGCTTTCAACCTTTCCAGACTACTGTACCTCTTTCAGGAGCATGATTTGTCTAGGGTACCCCCAACTTAAACCTCACTTAAAAACTACTTGCTTATAAAACCAGACATAAAAATACAAAAGTGTCACAGCACACTATTACTGGAAAATTGCTTACTTTCTCCTTTTTACCCTATAATTATAAAATAAATCGATTGGAATATAAATATTGTACTTACATTTCAGTGTACAGTACGTAGAGCATTATAAACAAGTCATTGTCGTATGAAATTTTAGTTTGAACTGACTTCGCTAGTGCTTTTTATGTAGCCTGTTGTAAAACTAGACAAATATCTAGATGAGCTAATGTACCCCCTGGAAGACTTCTGCATACCATGGTTGAGAACTGCTGTTGTAAACTGAATAGCATGCTGCACTGCCATTAAGACAGCCTGTGTTCCAGGAGAATCTAAGGACTTGATCTCGAGACTGGCATAATGGAGTGAAAAAACATTCACTATGGAGTGTATTGCGCCATGTAAAACTTGATAGCTCTTGTGATACTGTGAATTATGAAATAATAATAGCTCCAATGTTATATATTTGTCACTATTGTAATCCTGCTATGCCAATCTGCACTACTTGAAACTTCTAGACACTTTTCGAGGATAACCTCAAATAGAGGTTATTACAGTAAATGCACCTGAGGTTACAAAAGAAAGAAATCACTATGTTGAGGTCAGAGAGAACGGGCCATAGCTTCTTGGACAACTGATGCAAAAATGGACTGTATTACACACAAGGTGTATGGTCTTAAGGTTAAGAAACTGAAATCTAGGTACAATTCTGAGCACTGTCATAGACTTAATGTTTGGCCTGGGATAAATCACTTAATCTCCCTCTGCTTCAGTTCTCCATTTGTAAAATGGAGATAATAATGTTTCCGTATTCCAACTATCTGTCTTCCTGTCTATTTAGAATGTAAGCTCTTCAGAACAAGGACTCTCTTTTATTAGGTGTATTCATAATACCTACTCCAATTAGTGCCAAGAGTTATCAGCTGTGGCCTCTTGTGATACAAATAATAATAAAAGACGACACTGGGTAATCCAGGAGCAGACATGGCTCTAACAGAACCCCAGGACAGACTAGTTTTCTGTTGCAGAACACTGATTCAGCTACATCAAAATGTTTTGCAGTGACAGTTAGATTTCTACAGAGGTCCAATGGAACCCTAGATTGAAGCCTGTCCTGTTTCTGGCCAGCTTACCTGCCTGGAGGATTGCTGAGCAGCCTAGACTTCCAGGCTCTTCAATCTTTGGCAATTTACTCGGCAGGCTGATGGGGAGCAGAGAGTCTGGAAAACCTGGGTGCCCCAGCTCCCAAGCTCCTAGCCTCCTCTGCAGCTTGCATGGTTGTTTGACAAGGAGCCAGGAGCCTGGAACAGTAAATTCCCAAGCTCATAGGCTTGCAGCCAGAGTGATAGTTCCAGGGTAGCACTGCAAACCAAACAGACTGCCCCAGAGTCATAGACCCCAGGGCTTTCCCTTAAGCAGAGGATTTCAAAATTTTGGTTTTAATTCTAAATAGGGACAAATCCAAATATTGAAATGCTTCATGAAATGGAATTAACTTTCTCAACTCTTAGGTCACTCAGATGCTTCTGAAAATTCCACCCCACCATCTATTCGTTTCTCTCTCAGTTTGTCTTACATTTTAGCCAGATTGAGACTAAGAATTGTTGTACGTATTCACTGCCCTGTCTTCACTGGGCACTGGAGGAGAACAAACAGTGCAGTATCTCAATTAAAAACAAAAAAAAGGAGATACAGATCATCTGCTCTGCAGGCCAACATATCTATTTCCTGTCACAGTCAGACATGCACATTGAACAAGATCAATGACAAGTTAGAGCTCTCACAAAATGTATCATCTTGCCTGCACAGGGAACTCCACACAATGAACATACTTATTGCCCCCCATCTCCTTCAGAAACATAATATCAAAGATGGACTTGTCAGTGAAACAGAGGGCTCTCTGCTGCTCAGAACAATTTTAAGTAACATGCAAAAGGGAACAGCTATCTCATCTGCCAATACTGCATATCACAACATATCCACCAGTCTAGTGCAATGCGACAGAATTCCTCTGGAAAGAAGAACTAGAATGCACAATGCAATCACTAGAACATTTTTCTAGAGTGAAAACAGAGATGGACCAGAGCTACAAAGTTTAAATCTGGAATTAAACTTTTTGGAACTTCCCCCCCACCTCCACAAGTAGCATTTAGTTTCCACCAAATATTGAAATTGGGGCTAGCAGAGAAGGTCAACTGAGATCTAAACTTCCTCTACATTTAAGGGTGCTCACACTTAGAGATTTGGTTCAGTCCTGCCTCTTTCTAGGTGAAAGTACATTAAAAATTGTATTTTGAAATACAGTTTTATTCACTTCATTAAATTACCTCTCAGTCAAGATATTCTTGAAGTACAAGGAATAGAAGAGTCAGATGTATTCCTATGTAAGGCTTAGAAAGAGAAAAATAGTAGCAGATGGGAAAGAATTACTTAATTCACAAAGAGGACAGCTACAGAAGTTTTGAGAAAGAAATTCCATTTTTTACTGTGGAAAATAAGACACTAAAATCCCAAAGGAAATCTGCTGCCAAAACTGAGTAGACACATCCCATTTGCTTAATTCCTTTTAAGCAGACTGGTGATTACAAATGCACATATAGGAGAGAGAGATGAGGATATACCTCTATGGGAGGTTTTTGTCTAATGGAGGCTCTAGCCTTATAAATATTTATATGCATGCTAAATGTTTTCAGGATCATATCCTGGGATTGTGCTGCTCTATTGGCAAAAAAATAAACAGAGAATTACAACTGACTCTACAATTGGAAGTTTACCATCAAAACAGCATACAAAATTATTGCAATTGATTTACCCAGAGAAATACTTTGAAAATTAATGATTGTGAGTATACCATGATGACAAAAAGGTGAGTTATTATTTAAATGTTGCCCATACTCAAAATGTGTGTCAAATGAAGCATGAGACATAGTGCTTTCTGAGCATTACAAGATACACTCTTGTCTTTCATTTTTACACAGATCACCCTCACTTAAACAAATAATGTTTTAGAATATCTTCAGTACTTGTATTTCACCCACAATTTCCTTGGTATATTGGGAAATTAAGCTAGTAATTTAGGCGTTGTTCTAAAATATTGTAACAGGTTATGGTCAAATCACCATCTTGATAGCAAATGAATTGCTTTTAGGCATTGACTGCCCTCATTTTAAGAGGAAATGTTAAAATGAGAATAGCAGTGGTATCCATTTCTAAGTAAAAGCAAATATATACATATACACACACACACACACACACACACACACAAAGCAAGTAGAGATCTTGGAATGGAATTCTTCAGGGCTTCAAACTGAAAGAGACATGTTCAGTTTTAAATAGAAACAACATTTTAAAATGTTTAAATACATAGAAAACCCCAGTGTGTTCATTTTCTCTGATTAAAACAAAATTACACTGTTAAACAATAACCCAGATTTTGTGCCACAATCCATATACGTAGTGCAAGGACCAAATCCCTTGAAAGTCATTGTTCTTATTCTGAAAGTACACTTTTTTTTTTCCCGCCAATTCAAAAGATTTTGCCTTCTTGAAAAATTAAGTTAGCACTCAAAAGTAAAAGAAATGGACAGATTGTGACCCACATACTTCAATGGTGAACAATTAATTGAACAAATAGTCCTATTGTAGTCAATGGTCATCAGTCTTGGCTCTATATGGTTCTAGTTCTTTTCTCACACAAAATTCCAAATGATTACAATAAGAATTTTCACTGCATTGGGAATAAGAGAGACCACGGATCAGTATTGATCCTATATAGATTTTTTTTAAAAGTTAATTTTAGAACATTTGCAATGTCCTCTCTTGACAGCCCTTCAGAGTGAAGTTCTGTTTCCACAGAACAAGTCTCGCACAAGCAGACTTAAGGCAAACTTCCAAATGACATCCTGTTTTGTGTGATAGAGTAGATTAGCCTTCATATATAACAGTCATTTGCCTCGCTACTGACACTCCCATCAAGTGCTTAATAGATGTTTTATTACATCTACAGCTGCAATGAGACCACCAAAGCATTTCACTCAGGTCACTGAACAATCATCGAGTGGTAATGGCATATGGTGAATGATGACCAATTTACATTTAGACATGTGACTTACAGGTAGAGGATTCCATATAGCCCATTAGACTCAGCCAAGAAGTCCCCTCCACATCATGGATTTTAAATATTTTAATACATAGTTTTCCAATCCTCTTAAGCGTCTTGCAGATATTTTTTTTAACCTTCTCCATTAGGAAATGTCATCATTTTACCTTTTCTTAGTATAAAAGACTGTACTAATATAGGCTGAAGATGCATTGTACTAGGTACTTTACAAACACAAAAGATGACAAGCCATGATATAAAGAACTTACAATGAGATTTTTAAAAAATAAATAAATTAAACAAGGTACCTATATTTCTATAATTTCTATTAAATGAAGGGAAAGAAAGATGAAAATTTAGAGATAATTACTAATAATCTGATCATGAGCAATAAATACCAAAGGAACCATTTATGTTTTACATGAGCTGGAAGTGTTCTAAGAAACTTATCTTGAATGCTTGCAATTCTGACACATCATAAACCAACTCCAGCTTTGTGAAATGTGTCTACGTTGATCAAAAGGGCATCCTCTGGCCCCATGCCTGGAGCATTCATTGAGTCTCACTTTTACATTTATAAAACTCTTAGCTAGCATATGCTGATTGCCTAAATATTGGCAATACCCCAAACAGATTCCAGACTGATAGGTGAAATCCAAGGTAGCCACTTATTATTATATTGCAACTCCATGCATTCAAGTTTTTACTGGTATTATTCTTTCTGGCAGCTTCAGATCAACCCAGCATTAGGCACTGAATCAATATTTTAAATCGCATAAGGTTCCCAAGAATCTTACTCTCTCAAAAACATCTGGTACTCCCCCAATGGGAGGTGTTCCTATCTTTACAAATTGGGAATCATTGATGCTGAGCGAACAAACCACAATTAATGGCACTTTTATTGCCACCTAATAAGGCTAAGAGGAAGAGGCCATTTTATTCCATAACCATGTTTTAGACATAGCAGGCTGAATTCAATTCTGACTTATCTCCTTGTCATCCCACTGATTTCAATAGGATGGTGGTACAGGATGGTAGGCTGTGCAGAATTATGTCCAGCATGTGCTTAGAAAATCAAATGGACTTTCTGATCACAAACTCTTCAATGTAATCTGAAAAACTGTGTATACACACACGCACGTGCGCACACATGCATACACACAGTCCAAACTCGTTACCACAGAAATCAATATAAAAAACCTGATTGACTTCAGCTGAGCAGGATTAGTTTTTAGAACACTAAATTATAATCTGAATATATTAACAGATTAGAGATGCACCAAAAGCCTAGATCAGAACTTCCCTCAAAGCTGGTGAAATTTAGACACAGTTCTGGAACCTGATGTTAGGGGGCTTATTCCTTCACCCGCTTACTTTCCTGGTCCTTCTCGCATGAACAGAGATCAACAATACCCGAAGTCCGAAGGTGCAAACAATTCAATGTTTATTGGGGTGAACTTCTAGCAAGCAATTATTCCAATTTCCTTCCTTAGTGTCCCCCTTCCCAGCTCTGACACCACAGAGCCTTGCTTGTGTCCCTGTTCCCATTCCCCCCTTAGCGAAACATGATTCAAATTCCCCCACCTCCATTCCCTGTTCCCATTCCCGCCACCACCACTTCCTGATTGACTGCAGACTATATAGTAAAACTTCAGTTCTGCTTAGCTATACATTAACCAACCATTTTACTGAAATTTAACTAACCAATCCTAACATATTGTAAGATGATTATTTATCCAATTATATCCCACCACCTTAATTAGTTTACACCCAGCAAAATTAATTATACAGCAGACAGAAACAGTCATAGAACCAGACAGAGATTATACAGACAAACAAAAGGAAAATGGGGACTACAGTGATAGAACAACAAAGAAATGGGGATTTCACACCTCTGCTATTGATAAGTGAGTTCTTGCCAGACAGGATATCATCAAACTAAGTTTCCTTTTACATCTTCTAGGCTTTTCCCTTTATGTGGAGGTGATAGGCATTATCAGGACAGGATTGTATTCCTAACAGCCCAATAGCACCTTATTTCAATGTGACTAGTTTGGAATGTAAGGACGTGACCATACACTTTCCAGCTTATGGCTGCCTCTGCTGCTTAGCCAACGGCTTAGCCTCAGAACAGGGCCTCAGACTGTCACAGTGAGAAAAGGCCCTATAAACAGGCAGACTGTGATTTTGAGTCTTTCTTTTATACCTCTATAACTTGCTAAGTGATAAGAATACACCTAAATTCTTAAAGTATAGGTCTTTGCAGACAGACCTGAATATCTATATCCTAACACCTGATTGTGGTCTAAATTCATGCTAAAATCGCTCAGATCATACTCAAGCTCATATCCTCACTTACCTCTATAGGACTTTCACAAGTAATCTCTGATCCAAACCATAGCGTTGGTCATACCCTGGACCTGGTCTTCAGATTAGATGTCAGTATTCAGGACTTCACAACCCAACCACTGTCTTGTACAGATCATCATCTCATTATTGGATAGAGGGAAGACATCCATTCTCATCCTCCTGGATGCAATGCTTTCTACCATCTCTGGTTGACTAGGAGATTCTGTCCCATCCTGGCTGATGAGCTGTCTTCAATTTGTGTCCTCCCATCTCCACTCCTCAGACACAATGGAACTCTCCACAATAAAAGTAAAGTTCATTCTTGCAAGAGACAAAGCTTTCTGGGAGTCTAATCCAAGACTGTGGAACAAACTCCCACAGGAACTACCTTATCTAAGGCCTGGTCCACACTAACCCCCCACTTCGAACTAAGGTACGCAAATTCAGCTATGTTAATAACGTAGCTGAATTCGAAGTACCTTAGTTCGAACTTACCGCGGGTCCAGACGCTGCAGGCAGGCTCCCCCGTCAATGCCGTGTACTCCTCTCGCTGAGCTGGAGTACCGGCGTCGACGGCAAGCACTTCCGGGATCGATCCGGGATTGATTTATCGCGTCTAGACAAGACGCGATAAATCGATCCCAGAAGATCGATCGCTTACATCCGGACCAGGAAGTAAGTAAAGACGTACCCTAATAAACACATAGTGTATACATTAAAAACAAAAACAAACAACCTGTCCTACCAAAACAAGACACCACACTACACTGCACACACTGTTCTCCCCATTGGAAGAGGATGGGAGATTGAACTACACATGACAGATGTTACTCACATTGCTTAATCTGAAGGCATTCAGATACTACAGCAACAATGGTGAAATATGGACCTTTACAAAATAGATTAATTTATACCCATGTACTGTAAATTGGAAGAAACCCCATTGAATTCAGTCAGGTTACAGAGGTGTTAAACTGGTGTGAATGAAATAAGACTCAGGCCCCTGAACTTTCCAGCTGGACTGTATAATAGTCCTACACCCTGAACACCCACAAATGTTGGGGAAATTTAGATATAAATGTAAACTGTGCTCATCTCTAGTGTAGACGTTAAAAACTGTAAAAGTATTTACATGTAAATATTTGCAAATCAATGTGCCCCTAACTTTTTTACCAGGACTCATGTCCAGGATTCTTCATTTCCCATGCAAATACTGATGATGTCACAAGTCTCTGAAACAGTACACTCACTGCTCTCGACTTTTAGGTGTTTGTGATATTATGAAGCCTAGCAGAGGAAACACAGAATTATGTATTTATATCATGGCAGGCAAATAAAAGATTTTAAGCTCAAATACTGGACTATCTCCTGTTCTCACTCACAATAGCATTACAGGCATATAAATCCAAACAGAATATCCTGCGTATATTGCTCTAAAATAATTGGGAATAACCCTATTGAAGCAAATGACTTTTAACAGGTATAATACTGGTGTGTGAGAGAGATTTAACAGGCTCAGCAGGATTACTCAAGTGAATACAGAGTCTGTATGATGAAAGATTGGGTCCAGTTCCTGGAGCTGATTTATGATCTTAAACTTTTATTCAGCATTTAATAAAAGATTTCAGTTCACCATTAAGCAATTTTACACTAATCTTCCAAATGGGAAACTTTCAAGCATAATTATTCATCAGGAATTGGGCAAAACTTTAGCTGTCCATCCTGTATTATTATTAAGAAATACAGGACAAGTGCCTTGCTGTATTTTAACTTTTCATATATTGTGCTAGTGCTGAAAAGGTTCAGGGATTACATGAAGTCATATGCCATGGTCTAATTAAAATGACACAGTATTCACAGTCCTTCTTTAAGAACAGAAGTACAAGAATCCACTGTTTTGAAATTATGATTAGCATGGCTTAAAGGACATCAGAAAGTCTTGGCTTTGAAGTGTGTGTGTGTTTTAATTTTCAGAGCAAAAGGTTAATTTGACTATCTTCATTCCATCAGAGTACAAAGAAGACAATTTCACTTGGATGGCAAAACATCCAAACTGTGAATGTCAAATGTGAATTTTATTAAAATTATATATCTTCTTGGACAGAATGGTGATTTTTTTATATCCTGTTGACAAAGAAGCAAAATTTCTGCCGCCATCTATAGTTAGAAAGAGAGGTCATTACTTGGCCAAAACTAGAGAAACCATAGAAGCATAAGATGCTTTTGTAGAGCTGAAAATAAAAAGCTACCATTGAACATGGAGATTTCTTTCTTTTTTTTTGGTTGGGCTGGTATATTTCTTCTTTTAAAAGAAATCTAGGCAAAGGAGAGTTCAAAAACCATTTAAATAACCTTTAGCTAGGTAGGAAATCAAGTCAATATATTCAAGCGCTGCAGTTTTCTCTGTTGATTTGCTTCCATATTACACTTACTGCAGCTTACAGAAATTGAAGTTGTTCAGTTCCCAATAGGGCTGGTCAGGTGACAAGGTACCAGGCAACTACAACAAGTTTCAAATTCTTAATGCACTCTGCAAGTGGTCCCACTCAGAACAATAAAACTGTTACTTCATTTTTGCTCATCTGGCTAGAGACCTCTAATATAGTTGAAGTTGCCACATGCTAGTACTAAAATATCAAATAAATTGTTCTGATTGCTATCTCACTTCAACTGGTATAAAGTAGGAACATCTCCATCAAAATCAATGGAGCTAAACCAATGTAAAATCTGTGCCAGTGAAGGGAAAAATCAGGCCTATATGAAGCAACTCAGAATCAAAGAAGGAGAAAAAAGTAAAGTTCATCTTTGGCATAAAATTAAACCATTTAAAATATTACAGGCCCATATGTTGGCAAAGATTTCAAGGTATGGTGGCACTGGATAAATACATATTATGTATTTCAGAGTTTGGATTTCAATCTAAAAGTGTTGACTGTGAATCTGGTGCACAAGGATTAAGGGCACAAGCAAGAACAAAATACATTATAGTCAGTACAGAGAGGTCAACATCAAGATTCTTCAACAATTAATATTGTCAGTGTTCTTGACCATGACCTGCAACAGCTTTTGGTATTTTAGTCCTAGACCTCCCTGAACAGAGACTGCCAATTGTGGCAAGTGTATGTTTTGGATAAACATGTATGTTATTAGAACAAAACAACTGTAACATCTCCATATAGAGACCAAAACACGTACTTCAAGTCTAAATGACTTCTAATTTTGGATTAAAATAAATAACAACTAGAAGAACCAAGACTCCATGAGACAGCGCACACAGTGTCTCCTCTGCTACAGGCTATAAGCAACTCTGACAACAACAGAGCTGCTGCTGTCTGCATACAGAAAATATTCTTAGAAACGTAAAGGTGCAAAGCATAGAAAACAAAAGGCATCAGTTTTTTAGTTATGTGCACATCAACCAAAGTTATTTTCACATGTGATGTAAGTCATTGTTTAAACTCAACAACACCAAGCACCCCATTAACATTTTATAATATTTGGGATGGCAGTAGGGTGATCAGATGTCCCGATTTTATAGGGACAGTCCCGATTTTTGGGTCTTTTTCTTATATTGGCTCCTATTACCCCGCACCCCCATCCCGATTTTTCACATTTGCTGTCTGGTCGCCCTAGATGGCAGCTTGTTCTACAGCACATAGTAGATACAACCCAACCTCCTTTATTATGCTAGCAGTTCCTTTGACACCAGCAGAAATGCTCATAGAAGTAAGGGTTGGAAGTAGGGGTGATTGGATATTTTTTGCAAAACAATCTCCAAAAAACCAATATTTCATCCATTTCTTCCTGGAAAATCAAGCCCAGTACTTTGAAAACTGTTAAAATACTGCAACCCCATGTATGCAAAATGTATGGACTCAGCCCCCCAAAATCATGAGAATGACTTAAAAATCATGATATATAAAAACAATAAAGTATACTTTACTATACTAAAGTAATACGTTTTAAATTTACATACTGAGTCAAATGCTAGTGGAAGGATGTGAAACATGAAAATAGCACATTGGGGAAAAAACAAGCCATGGAGGGTGTATCTTGATTGTTAACTAAAACAATGGTTTGGGGGACTATTTCTAGGGGGTGCATATGAACCCACAGTTATTCCTTCAAGCTGTGGGGACAAGCTACCAGTGAACTTGATCTAATCAGAAGAAGTCTCAACTAAACTGGTTAAGAATGTTAGGGAAAGAACTTGGGGTAAGCAATCTTGTAGGAGACAGGGGAATGCTTTGTTAATTAAATGTAATCTCTAGAAAGTGTAGTTATGTTTTTGTTTTATAGGTAACTGTTTCCAATATTCTGACTCTCCCTCACTGAAATCTCTATTCTTTGATAATAAACTTATTCTTCTTATGATGATATATATTTACTTAACACACAGCACTCCTGTATAACACTTCTATAGAAGTGCTGTGTGTTAAGTAAAATGGTGATTCTGAGTTCGATCTTAGAAGCTGGTGTCTACTATTCCTTTGGGAATAGCAATTCTAAGAGTTCAGTGGAACAGGGCTGAGCATTTCAGAGGGATGTTTGAAAGACTCAGGGATTGGTGTGTGCCTATCACTTATTTGTATGCAGATAGCAAGGCCTGGGGAGGACTGGAAGGCAGTGTTTGTTTTGCCAGAGGCTGGTGATATCAGAGAGCTAACCCACAGCAGACACAGACAAAACTTCCTCATGTTAAGTGCAGATGGTTGTGAGCTGCCTCACAACCCTGGGTACTCCTGGGAAGTGTAAGACCCTACCCCGCTACCCACACCTTCCCAGCAGTGTGCATTTCATCATGATATAAATTTAAAAAATTCTTACCAGATACTTTAAAAGATCACAATACCACTCTAAATATCTATGCTGATATGAGGTTTAATTAAAACCTAAAGATATAACCTTCCCCTCTCTCTCCCCCCAATAAATATGTTTGCATACACATGCACACTCAGTGCATGTGTATGCAAACATACACTTTCACTCTCAGTGGCTCAGGATGAAATGTTCATTCTCTGGAAAAGTTAATTTCATCCACAGTTGGTGGTTTTTGAGGCATCAACATTTATGAGAATTAGATTGTGTGATGTCTTTAACTCTTTCATTGTTCCCCATTTGCTACGTGTAAAGAAACTCTTCACAATAAGGAGCTAGTTTGAAGAAATAGACATTCACAATGAAGGTCTAATCCTAAATTGTGTTCCACATGAGTTATTGCTACTGAAATTAAGTTAAAAGCATGGAATACATCTCAGGATTCAGCCATTTCTGTGCTGTCACATACCAAGTTTCACAGACTTGGTTGGAAATCACAGGTGGGATGAGAAGGTGAGTTATTTGTTCTTACCATGTCCAATAATGAGAATTTTCCAACCGGTTCTTCCAACCGAAGTAAGATGGTCCAAAATAAAATGGGTTGTTAAATAATAGTTGAATGACCTTGCTGTGCCTCCTTCAAGACATTGAAAGCCTTTATAAGAATCGACCACTGTGACTGCTATGTTTGAATGATCAGTACAAGAAGTTCTACTGAAGTAATATGTGAGAAAAGAACATAGAATTTGGCCTAATTCATAAGGTTCATAAATTACATACAAGAACAGAAGCAAAATCTCCATCTTAATAGTTTTAAAGCAATTCTTCCAGGCACTTTAGTGCCATGACATGTCATTCAAAATATAGTTGGCTTTAACTAGCAGGAAAATACTTTGCCTGCAGCCGAGAAGCATTATGAAAGGTGTAAAAATCTTTCCTACATTTGAAAAGAAATAAATGCCAAATAGATACATGTAACCAAATCCCCACTGATTACTATGAGTGAAACTAGACCATCTGCAAAAGCAGGGAACAACTTCTGCAACGTTACTAACAGCAAAGTAAGATATGATCCATACAGCCAAGTAAGCCTCACACCCGATCTATTCAACCACATTCCACTGTGCCTCTGCTATCAAGCAGCATTTACTAGAGGAATCTAATATACTGTGCATGGAGAATAGACGATTCTCCAAAACGTACTGGATATAAGTCTTCCCTTTGATGTAGCAAACATTGTTCTGATTAGCATCAGGGAGAGCCCCCATACTCATTCAAACGTGAAGTTTGATGCACTTACGTACTCTAAAATGAAAAAAAAACTAACCTTCTGTGAACAGGGAAAGTTTTTATCAGGGATCCTGCTTATCTTGGGAAGTGTGATTGGCTGAAGTAATAGAGTATTGGGAAAGCTGATTAGCTGTGTTGCAACATTCAGTGAATAAGCTGTGAGGGTGGACAGAAAAGGGAAAGTGGAGTGAGCTGTTTCTTCATTTCTTAAGTATTATAAAACCTAAAAAACTATGTTTAAGTTGCTGCTAACAACTTAATACAGTACAGGAAGTTATTTTGGTGTGCACTGTAGTGCTCAGTCTGCAGAACATGACCAACATTTTCAAAACTAGATACCTAAAATCAGGGTCCCAAATTTATATCCAGTCTCATAAAAAAAGTGGTCTGAGCTGCAAGTGCTCAGCACTTGTGAAAACCGGTGATTTACTTAGAAGCTTAAGTTTGGGTTTAGTAGCAAAGCTTACAGCATACTATATCAACACCCGAACTTGCCTCTTATAGCATCACAGCAAAAGGAAGAGGGATAATTAAAGCAGAACAAATATCTCTTAACCCTTTTTTCTTCTCTTTAAACAGGATGTACACATCTCACATTCAGTAATGTTCACTTGGACCATAATCCTAGTGTGGAATATTGAAATACTAACCAGTCTTTAGTTCCCGCTCTGAAGCCCCTAACTCCCAGTTCAAGTGAAAGTCTTTGACACAACACATTTTAATATCTTGGAGAACCAAAACAACATATTTTAATCAATGTGTATTTAAGGATCCTTCTTAGTCTGCAGATCTCTTATGGATCCAATCCAGCAATTGTATCTGGTGAATTAACTTTTGTGCCCACACAGAATCCTGTTGTCTTCAACTGGGCTCCACAAAGGTATATGTGCCCACCTTATGGATCAGATTGCAGGATAAGGGCCTATATGGAGAATATGCTGCATAATACAAATAATTGTAAAATGCTTGATGCAAAGCCACTATTGAGCATGCTTGGTTTATACATGAAAAGAGAGAATTGGAAAATGAGAAAATATTTCCATTAAATGTTTAATTTTTGGTCAGCATCTGGTTTTGGTTGAAATTTTCCAATGAATTCTACAGGTGACTGTGACACACTGTGCCCCATGTTTGCCACTTTTATATGATTATCATATATTTTGTACAAGTTATGCCTTGTGAGGTATAATTTGAAAACGCTTACTTTACTGATCATTGTCCTGTCAAAATGTGTGTATCAACACTGTATAAGAAGCTATGAGATCTTATCATATGTTTCTTACAGAAATATGTTGTAATTCTGGGGAATGCCTAGAGACTAGCTCCTCGGAGACAACAAAGAACTGACCGCTAGTGTTAGAGGACTACTAACTGCTGAAGCAACCCTTTGCCAGCAGGGGAGACCATAAACAAAGACATGTATAATTCACCTGAAAGGTGTTTCAAATCTCACATGTACAAGGGACTGTTTTATCTACACCCCGGCAGGGGGCAATCCTCAAAGGGAGGAGGAGGATATAAAATAAGAGACAGTGACCTCATCATCACCTCTCACCCCCACCCCACCCCCTATATCTCTACTCTTGGCACCTACAACGCTTGAAAGAACAAAGGGAGCTTTTGGAACCAGGGGGAAGGGTCCTAGCTGAAAGGCTTTCCAGCTAGCATGGACTGCTGAAAGCTTTTGGGCGAGAGATACCTTTTTGCTTATTAGCCTTGGTAAAGTTTAGGAATTAGCTTGTGTGTTTATCTTTTTATTTTTTGTAATCAACTCTGATTTATATGCCTCATCACTTATAATCATTTACAATCTATCTTTCTCTACTTAATAAACTTGTTTTACTGTTTTATCTAAACCAGTATGTTTGATTGAATTGTTTGGGAAATCTCTACTCAGGTCAATGGGGCTGATGCATTATCATTACCCTTTGTTGGAATGATAAACTCATTATTGAGCGTATACAGTCCAGTGGTCTACTGACCGGTACAAGACGCACATTTCAGGGGGTAGGGCTGGGACTAAGGAGTTTGCAGGCATCACCCTGTATCTATTCATGGACAGCTGTGCATAGCATTCAGGTACTCAGCTGCGAGTGACTTTGCATGCTGGTGACTGTGAGTGATCAGCATCTGGAGAGATTTGTTGTTCATTAGCAAAGCAGTACAAAAAGCATCCCAGGTTGGAGAGCTAAGGGGACAACAGTTCAGCAGTTCAGGTTGCACCATGGGGAATGTCAGAGAGTGGAAGAAGGAGATGTTAGAATTCTGTTTTCTGTGTATAGCATCTTTAAATGGAAGGAGTCTTTGGACAGATGCATTGGAGAAAAGTAGCATCAGGCAATTCAAGATGAAGGGTCTCCCACAGAGAGACAGATAACTTATTATGCTTCTCCATCTCTTCCTTTGTTTTTCCTTAAAAAAAAAAAAAAGGAACCTAGCACGTAGGGTGTTGGCTCTTTGTATACGAAAATAGAACACTCAGTAACTTAAAATAAATAAAGGAGCATGATTCAACTCTTTTGGATTTGAAGACAATAGGCTGTAGAGTTGACAAACTGCCTACAAAATGTGATTGCAAAGCACAAAAAGGAATTGGAAAAACAAGCTCTTTTAACAGCTTTTGTCTTCCTGTAAAATGTGTGGTTTGTTCCCTCTGTGCCAAATCTGAATTTCTCTGCAACAGAAGACTGCAGATAGAAAATGACCTCACTGCACATCTTGTAGGAAAAGGTGTGTGGGACCCTTTAAGGGCTAGAGTGTCAGAGTGGCTTGCTGCAGCAGCTTCAGACCAGGTCAGCAGGGGACTCTGATCCATACTCCTCCACATGTGACCAGAAGGCGGGGGGGGACTATTTAGGTCCACACAAGTGCACGAGAAACCCTCTTTTACTTGGACCAGGCAGAGAAGCACCCAGCCTCCCTCCCATGCCAATAGTTAAAAGCCAGGTTTTGTCGTGATTCTCTGTGGGCATTACACTAATCACTCCTTTCTTAGGGGGGCTAGAAAAGACTGTGTCACCCACTGCCAGATTGACCAAGGCTAGATGGGGTTTTTCTCACCTTCCCCACAGCAGGTTGGAGACTTAGTTTGGGCGAACATGAAATGGGGGTTAGGCTGTGATGTCGCAACTCATTATGTACACATGGGGCAGATGTGTAATGCAGGTACTCCATAGGGAATGGTGTGACAGTTGGTACTCCATTGGGAAGACTGTGACAGACAGTACCCTACATTCACCCTTTTTACAAAACTATGATCAATTTTGTATAAAGTAT
The DNA here is from genome assembly GCF_002925995.2 of Terrapene triunguis. Lineage (NCBI taxonomy): Eukaryota > Metazoa > Chordata > Testudines > Emydidae > Terrapene > Terrapene triunguis. The sequence continues at coordinate 6,137,426 of NW_020664530.1, read as the reverse complement.
GCCTTGTGAGGTATCACTGAAAACTCAATCTGCTAAACATTATTGTCCTGGTAAAATATGTGTATCAACATTGTATGTAATGTTATAAGATTCTACTGTATTACACAGCTGTGACATGTTTCAGGTTTAAGAAAAGCAGACCCAAATCAGTTTTTTCAGAGACAAAGACACAATGCCACTCCAGCCAGGTGTCAGCATAATCAGATGAACTATTATAGACTATCTCCTAGTTAAAGAAACATTCTTTGGCAGAAAGAAGGGTGCAAGCAAACACTTCACATATGGACCATAGAACAAGTGGGGGTTCCCATGTAAACACTCTGGCTGTTTCCTGGACCCCAGCTGGAGGAAATCCTCAAAGAGGGGAGAATGGTGTAAGAAAAGAGAACACACACACAGCACAAATCACCTTTCCCCTCATGTCTACTCACAATAGCTACAACGTTTGAAACAAAAAGGAAGCATCATTGAACGGGGTTGGGAGAGGTCCTGGCTGAAGCAATCCAGCCAGATTGCTGTAAATTTTGGGTGAGAAAAACTCTTCTGCTTTTAAATTCACTTAGCGTGTTAAGTATTAGTTTGTGATTTATCTCTTTTTATTTTCTTTGTAACCAATTCTGACTTTTATGCCTCATTAATTGTAATCATTTAAAATCTATCTTTCTGTAGTTAATAGACTTGTTTTATTGTTTTACCAATGTATTTGGATTAAAGTGTTTGGGAACCTCCACTTGAGATAACAGGATCTGTGCATATCATTTTCCACTGATGGAATAACAGACTTTCTATGAGTTTGTATGTCCAGGAGGGTGCTGAACAGTATAAAATGTACATTTCTGGGGGAAGATCTGGGACTGGGAATTTGCTTGTATCATCCTGTATGTAATTCATGTTGAGTGGCTGGCCAGAGCATTCATGTAATATAGCTGGGAGTGATTTTGCATGCTAGAGGCTGTGTGTGAATTGGCCAGGAGTGACGGTCCTCACAGCAGAGAAATGTAAAAGGAACCCCAGGTGGGAATATTGAGGGGACACAGTTTAGCAATACAAATTGTACCCTGGGGAATGTCACAAAGGGATATGATGATCAGATAAAATGGATTGGTAAAGGATTTAAAGGAGGTATTTGTTAAAGGAGTGAAATGGGGTGTGTGTGAGTGTGTGTGTGTGTGTGTCTGTGTGTGTTGTTGGGGATCCTATGACTGGTATGGCAGGGAGTCAATCCCCCTATTCCTTTATAGTCCCCCTTAACCCTCATTTGGGGCAGGTGAGGAGCAGGTTTTAGCAGCAGTTTGGCTGGGGACCAGGATGGTAAAGGAGAGGGCTGACAGCAGCCCCCCCCCCCGATATATTTAAATTATTATGGAATTACCTGCACTGTACACTTTTATCTGCTGGATTCTCCCTGACATTTAGGAATAAAGTTGTAGTCTAATTAAATTACATCCAGTGTCTCCTGTCCCTCTGGCCTAGCAGGACAAAGGTTAAATTTACTTTATTACAGGTGTCTGCATATGCACTGCTCCTTCATCAGCAGTCCTAAAACCTCTACTTTTGCTTATATATGTGTGCCCACTTCTCAGTTAACACCCCACTAACCTACAGTCTTGCAATGACTATCCTCCAGCCACTTACATTGGCCTGTATCTTTCTTTCCTCAAGGATACCTAAATTCCTTTGAAGGAAATCATTGATCTGAACTGGATTATATAAATGTCTGAGAAAGGAAATACTGACTGACATGTCATCCGAGCATCTAGAAAACTCTAGTATTTCCAATTGCACCGTCAAAGTACATTGTGTAGAAAGTGGCAAAGGTTCTTAATACAGACTATCTAATATTCAAAGGTTATCTCACCATTTTCCAATAAATAAAACAATACTGAAAAGAAAATGAAAAAAAAAAAAAGAATCATTGTAATAATAGAGAGTGAGAGTTCATGTATGCTTTAAGGGAACATACATCTTTGGTAGGAAAATTTTTTGGTCCTCTTTTCAAGGAGGACCTGATTCAATAGTTCTTATCATATAAAATTACCACAGAGGGTAATTGGAAGTTTGCATATGCAGAAACTTGCTTAACTCGGTTAATATAACTATTGAAAAGTTAATACAAGCTGCTCTTTAGTGGCTATCTGTAAAGATAACCATAGTCTATGATTATGTTAAATCGGTGTACTGGATATCTTGGTAATATTTGAGACTTTGTCAATCATAACAATTACAGGAAGTAAACTATAAACCATCACCACCACCACCAGCAGGAAAAAGAGGAAAAAAGAGGACCATTCTCCCCTAGTAAATTTTGTAGCCTCACAGCCTATCTGCATCTTACCTTTTCATCTCTTCTGGTATCAGGATGTCAGCTCCCTTCCCCAGTCGGTCAATGATGCCAGCCTTCATCACCCGCTTGTTAAATTTTAAAATAAGCACTTTTGTGCTTTCTTCCATGCTGCCCCTAAACTTGGGAGGAGCTCCACATAAACATCCAGAAAGCTACCCCTCCCCGCCTTCAAATCCTTCCTTAAAATTCTCCTTGGCCATGATGCCTTCAGAAAACTTGACAATGGTTAGGCTGTTGGCATGCTGAGACCACTGCCTATCCTGCTGACCAATACTGTCTCATTGTTTCCCTGTACTTCCCTGTCTATCTGAATCTATCTGTTGTGTATTCTTATAGTGTAAATTACTTGGGACAGGGACAGTGACTGAGGATACACGGCATTACAGCAATACAAATAAAATAAATAAATAAATAAATACTGCACTGCCCGATTTATCTGAAGGAACTATTGACTCTGAAACCAAAGAACCAATTTAAATGGCAATAATAACAATTTCATTGCTGATTATTTTGACAGAAACATCCCTGCTAATCCCCCGCTCCCAAACTGCCTCCTGTACCATTCAGATGTCACATATTCCAGTTATTCTCTACCGGGCGGCTAAAACTCCAGTGTCCCCTTAGCAACTACTACAATTCTGATATGCACTGCCAATGTAAAAGTCTGCAGCACACTGAACTATTAAAATATAGGGGCAGAGTATAATGAATGTAGTGATTTTTAATCAACAGACAGTTCTGTACAGATTATGGCTTTTATTGTTATATTTAATTAATTAGACCCTCACATTTTTAAATCTGACACTGCTGCATACTTTCTTCATCTGCTACATCAGAGTCGTGCACAATGTGTGGGGCTGGGCTGCAGAAGTTAAGCCTAACTTGCCTGATTTTTTTAATATATAATTTTGGTCTGCATATTCAAACTAGTGACCTCCAGTGAGGATGTATTGGTTCTATGTTCAGCTTTTTTGCAGGCTGGCAGTATACGTCTGGGCAAGCCAGATTGGGGGCCCCTTATTCATAGTGGTCAGCAATTACTCATGAGTTCACTGCTCTTAATTAACAAACATTTTGAGCTACAATGTGATTTTTGGATGAAAGGTGGATGAAAGTGCAAATTGTTCTTGTTACTTAAAGGGTGGGAAGCAGGATGCTCAAAGTGTACCTGACAAAGAGAAATGTCTTTTCATTCTCACAGCAACAGGGATAAAATTAAATATGGGTACAAAAGACACTGTACTCTCAGGAGTCTCATGGGTAAAGCTGTCTCAAGTGCAATGTGCATTTCTTTTACTCATTAACTTATCAGTAGCCACCACTTTGGAACCATTCAAAAGTAAATTAGAAATTATTCATCTGGGTCTTTTCAGGTCACAAAAAGAAAATCAGACTTCCATCCCTACGAGACTGAACAGCTATTGTGAAAGGCTGCAACATAAACACAATGTGTTCCTCTTTCGATGGCAGTGCATCTTGCCAAATGCTTCCAGTATCCATCAAAATTCAACAATCTGTTCGTTCCCTGAGACACTGCATTGAGAAGGCTGGATTTCTGGAGGGCAGTCAAAAAGAAGCAGGAATAATAGAGCTGTGTTCCTTGGGCAACTGAACTACTGCCACTATTCATCCTCACTGCAGTCAAGCATATGGCAGTAACCAGGGTCAGCCCTAGGGTGTACTCAAAACAAGTTGGCTGCATGGAACACAAAGATGCACGTGTGCTTTGGGCTGATTCGTCTTCTACTGAAAAGGTCTCTGTACAGTTCCCCCTGCCCCTCATATGAAGAAGAGTCACTGTCTACTCTAAATGCAATATATTTTTTACTAAAAAGACATAGTTTTTGGCTTCCAGCAAACATGTTTGAAAATAAGCAGTATCAATACACAGGGTGTTATACCATTTTTCCCTTATCTCAATCCATACAAGTTCGCACACCCTCTAAATTTTACTTTGAGCTTCAGGGCTTGAGTGAACTGCAAAATACTATTGGTTTTGGATTGAAACTACGGTAAACTGCAAGAATTATTTTTCTGCCAGAAACTATACACTTGTCAAATCCTCCTTTACCTACTTCTGTAATTCCCCAACACCCTGCAATCAATCCTGAGAATCACCTTTACTCTTATAGTGCCTTCTCATAGGCCAGTGGCCTGAAATGTCCCTTTGTACTTCCGTAGGTGGTTCATTGCCTCCCCTCCCCATTTCCACATCTTCTGGGGACCAGAAAGGGAAACTCATTTGTTGAATCCACAGAAACCATCTTCAGGGGATGAACTGCCTGCCCACCCATGCACCCCTCTTTGGCAGTATTGGGACTGAAACCTGCCAGTGATTCTGGTGCTGTTCTTTTTTTTTTTCATGTTGGATCCTGCTGCATCCCAGGATACATTTGGAGTCGTTGGGAAACTCAGATCAGCACACTGGGCCAAACTCTTAACAAACCTGGGTTGATTTTCATGTTAGTAATGAAATGCAAAACCAAGTGGATTTTTCCTTGGTTTGTACAATTATTTAAAAAATTCTCTAGGCTTCTGTGCTTGAATAGCAACAATTTTAATAAAAGAAGAATGTGTCTCTATTGGCATTACCTCACTTATGTGAAATCCCAAATTACTCTGTAAATGGCAAAAATCTGTTATTATTTGGCTTGGTGGTATTATGTGTTTTTAAACTGGTACATATTGCTTTATTTAATAGTAATATGAAAAAATGTAGAATAAGAAAGACTATGCCTACTTAAATCTTACACATCCCTCATAAAATATGAAGTATTATAATCTTGACTCATTGGGGGCTGTGAAATATTTAAGGCTAGTCCTGGTGGTAGCCACAAATTATACATCTTAAATGACTTACAAAGGGCCAGAATATGCCACTGTTAGTGAACACCTGAAGAAGAGCTCTGTGTAAGCTCAAAAGCTTCTCTTTCTCACCAACAGAAGTTGGTCCGATAAAAGATATTACCTTACCCAGTTAGTCTCTCTAATATCCTGGGCCAACTCAAATACAACAATGCATACCATTACTTTTGTTGACTAAGACCTTACTACATCAATAATCCCTCATTTCAACAGAACTTCCTGGACAGTAATGGTCCTACTCAATAAAAGTAAGAATGGCAAGATATGTAGTAGGCCAGGTCCTTAGCTGGCGCTATGCTGATTTGTACCAAGACAAATCTTTAGCTGGTGTAATCAGGGCCGGCTCCAGGCACCAGCCGAGCAAGCTTGTGCTTGGGGCGGCAGATTCTACGGGGCAGCATTCCGCCCAATCCTAGGGTGGCACGGCCGCTTTTTTTTTTTTCCCCCCACTGATCCAGCCGCCCTGTAGGGGGCGGCGGCGAGGAGGAGGGGAGCGCCCTACTGGGAGCGGGCTGCGTGCTCCGTCTGCCCCAGCCGGTGCCAGGTCTCTAGCAAGCCCGGCAGGGCAGCCTGCGTCCTTCCCTCCCCACCGACCGGAGCGGTGCGGAGCCCTCCCGGCAGGCGGCGCGGCGGTCAGGGCCGCGTGGCGAGCGTCCCGCTGAAGCCCTGGCCGCCCCCCTTCTCTCTCTCCCCCCGCTCCTTCTCCCACCTCCCCGCTAGCCGGGGGCACGTCTGCAGCGCAGGGAGTCCCCCTGAACCCTGGCTCCAGCCGCCCCATAGGGTTTTTTTTTTCCTGCTTTGCCGCTCCAGCCGCGCCGCAGGTTTTTTTTTTTTTTCTTCTTTTCCCTTCTTTCTTCCCCCATTTTTTTTTTTTTTTTTTTTTGGGCGGCAAAAAAGCCAGAGCCGGCTCTGGGTGTAATTTTCCTTTCCTCCTCTCTCTCCAGCTTCCTTTTTCATTTTTATCTTCTTTCTTCAACTTTCCTTTTTTCTTGTTCTTGCTAGTTCCATTAAATTTAAACTGCCCCTCGGAGCACCCTATAGATTCACTTAATGGTGATGTGGCATCAATTTGTTTCTCTCACTATTATTTCAACAGCAGAATTTAGTAAACAATTATATTTTTTTTCAAATCACTTTGAACTTATCACTGCACGCACACACAAAGTGATCACAAACACATCAGCAGTTCCCTGCTTTCAACCTGAACTCACAGGCAAGAGATGCATGAAACCATGAACTTCAGTGCATCATCTACAAAGTTACGTGGAAATTAAAGTCACTAGTTCACATCTGCTTCTTTCCTCTGCCCTTTGCACAATGCGCAGACGAAACCTCTAATTTCTTTTCAAATACTGTACTCAGGAAACCTTTCCCCTTTCATAGGTTAAGAAAACTAGGAAGAGAAGGGCTACTTTTCAGTCTCTATATCCACTTTGCATCTCACACTGCTTTTACAATGGTGTAACTTCATTGACTTCAGTGTGTTTAGTCCAATGTTACATTGATATGAGGGGAGACTCCGGCCCTTTTCCTTTGCAGCTTCTTTAAACATATAGAACTAGACTGCACCCGGCACTGCCATGAGTGTGTACCTGCCAGCTCCCCTCCAGCAAAGACCCTTCCCCCCATTGCACTAATGAATAAGGTAAAGGCATGATAAATTATTCCATCCTAGTACTCCTGGAGGTACAAATCACCCTACGGGATAGAATTGGGAGGGGTGGAGTCATAATCCTGCTCCCTCTCTATAATCTCCAAGAGACCTATTCAAGTACTCCAGCACAGGGAAGTGTGCTGCACCATCCAAATGGGTAATGAAGCCTGTGCACTCCTCCTTGTACTAAGAAGTTGATTGATCCCCCTACAGCACCACCTCTCCCAGAACTCTCCCTAAGGATGCACCTCCAATATAGCAAGATAAATCACATGATCTGACCCTGTCCCCTTATTGTTTTTCAATAAATCAAGAAAACGTAGGTGTTAATTTCATATCTAGCCACTCTCTGAAAGACCCACAGGTCATCACAACAGCTTCATTTCTAGAGCACTGAAATTTACTCTCCTTAAAAAAGGAATAATCTGAAGTATTTCAAATGTGACACGACAAAATGCCTAATCTTTGTCTATGTCAGGATGTTTAAATCACCACAGCAGTTAAGTGTTAATTGACGTGGGCCACCCATCTGGAGGAACATCTGACCAAAGTATGATACATCATAGATATTACTTCAAGTTTAGAGCAGCCGATACAAGAAGCAATTTAGACTAGAGAATAGATAAAGCTGAAAAATACGTAACTCAGGTCATTCTTTTTCCAAAATCGTAATTTAGACCTCACCAAATGATACCACAAACCCATTCAATATCTCAGAGTAAACCCCGCTTCAGACACAAGGTAACAATATGCCACCCTAGAAATATAGCACACACAGCAGCACTTATTAAAAGAGATAAAGAAGAAGTAACCAAAAGACAATACAAATGTGTATAAACTCTAACTACATTTTCCCAATTAGATTAATTCCTTTTAATTTTTCCAGAGAACAGCAGGTTTGATATTGCAAGGATGTTCCCATAGTCTAAAATTAGGAAAATCTTCAATCCAAAAGGTATTTTTCCTTAATAGGAAATAAACAATAGGCAGGTTGGAGACATACCAACTCTTTATTTATCTCCTAATATAAACTAATATGGAATTCTGCCACATTTAATTACCCTCCTCAGCTCAGGATCATCTGGAGCTTCCATTACTAGTCCACATATTTTCCTCGTGTCAATCAGGTACCCTTAAGAGCCATTACAGTATGAAGAACACCAGCAGTGAAGAATAATAGGACATTCATGAACTGCTGAATCTGATATAAAAACTGCCTTTAATAAAGACAAAAGATAAGTGCCAGGAAAGTGAAAAAGACCATAACTCTCTGTTTTACCTGTAGCCTGCACAGTTCTTCTGGACATACTTGAAAAGAATAATTTGATACAAAATCCTAGCTTCATCATATGATCCCGTTTAAGCTCTAAAATGTAGGGGATGGATATTGCAAGAGATTGGAGAAAGGCGGATTTCACTACATCTTTCAGGACATAATTTTATCTTTTGTATTATGACTATTTCTAAAGTGCCCACCTTATAGTATCTGGATGCAATTATATGAATTTAGAAGTACATGATTTCCCTAAAGGAGGAGGAAAAGAGCTCCCATTCCCTGCTCTGCCAACTAAAGATATTCATTTCAGAAAAAAGTAAATGTATATGTGTTTTCTATCTATAGAGTGCAGTTGGGTGTTGCATGGTCCTCCATAGAGGGTTATGATATGCTGGTGTAGGCCCATGACTCCCACAAATATAGACTCCAAGTAACACAGTGAAAACTAGAGCAGACTAGCAATTAAAGGTCCAACAGGACCTCCTTGCATTCCAGGGTAGTCAGATAAATACAGCTAGAGAATTAGGTTTCCTATTCAAATAGAAAGTAAAAGGAAAGTGACTTTTTGTTCTGTTTCCCAGTTTCATGCCACTATATTCTCCATTAGAATCTTCATGCACACCTTCAAAGTGCCATTGCCAGAGGAGGAAGCATCATGGTTTATGGAAGAGGTTAATGGATTCTCCAGAAGAGTACCTGAACACCTACCCTTTGTGTTTGTTCCAGGTTTCTATGTACATGTGTCTATTAATTAGACACCTTATAACGTTGCCCCTTTCCTCAAACTCTTTTATTAGGTGCTATTCCTAGTTTGTCTTTCTCTATTTCCCAGATGTTATCCTCCAGCAGACGGGGTATGCAGAACACACCAAAGTATGTACTTTCCCTAGAACCATTTGAAGGGCTTCTTTTTTTGTACCCTGGGGACTAAATAACTACTATATTCAGATAATATTGCCAAGTTATCTATTAGGTTATTTTTCTTGCTCTGAATATATCCATGTCTTTCATGTACATAGGGGAATATAAGATTTTCTTATATACCAGTAAATAATTGCCAGTATAAAAATAATTTACCCAGTAACTGAAAAATATATAAAATAATAAATTCTACAATGAATTATAGATAACTAATGTTTATATATGGCAATTGCACCTATTCAATTATATATTTTTCTTCTATAACATGCCAAAGATGGTCCCTTGACCCACATTATTGTCATCATGAAATCATCACAGCATAATTGCGTGGAAAGATTTGCATCTAACAACTTAAATGGAGCTACAGTAAGAATTTGTAACCCGACATCCTGGGGGGAAGGAAAGTCAGTGGTGAGTGTACTTACTGCTGAATCTATACGTAATTAATTATGCAGCTCACCAGATATCACCCTTGGGATAATGCAAAAAAACCCAGAACTATACTCTGAGGCTGAACCCATTCAAAAGCAAAAGCTGCAGGGAGCATGCTACTTGTGGGAATTATTATCCTTAGGTATTTGTACCACTTCTGAGACCTTAAGCAGCTCTTGGAGAGACTTTGAGGCTCATCTAGAGGTCACTTGAGAAGAATATTTGAGTATGCATGCTTTTTTCCTATATTCACTATTTTGGCTTCCCTTTGGGTTTTATTCTTTCCCCCTCAAATTAATTTAGTTTTGAAAGTAAGAGAAGGAAGAGACTGCTTGCTTAAAAGTAAATAAGCCCATTCCACAGTGGTTCCTGCTACTGTACAAAATGGATGAGCAAGACCGAGGAACTATCTCTTTTCAAGGCTGGGTGAGGAAGATTGTAGATAAGAGCAGAGGATCTTCTAAGAGAATTTTAAAAAAATATTCCTTTTAATCAATCAGTTAAAAATGTGTGGCCTATTTACCTCTCTGGGAGGATTTAGTAGTTACAGGGCTATCCTGCTGTTTTTGCCTGGTTCAGTCAATCTAACTGTTTCTCTCACAGAAGCCTACCATTTCAGAGGAAAAAAGACCGACAGAAAGGATAATTTTATGTCTTTCTCTCTCCCCCCCCCCTTTATTTATGTATTTGACACAAATGGATTAGATGCAATATGGACTTTGTGGCAGATGAAATTTTTGGCTGACTTTTTTATCTTGCTTTATTGTAGAAGGTTTCTTTCAGATGTATACAAATGAATGAGCAATGGATTTTCCAGTGAAGTAAAATTATTGACAAAGTACTATGCAAAATTATCTTCCATTGTGAATATCTGAATTGGAAGCCACAGTGTGTACCAAAATTTGACTGCCAGATTCTGGGACTAGACAACGGGGGATTGATCAATTGACGATTGCTTCGTTCTGTTCATTGCCTTTGAAGCATTCGGCATTGGCCATTGTTGGAAGACAGGATACAGGGCTAGATGAACTATTGATCTGACCCAGTATGGCCATTCTTATGTTCTAAAAATTCAGATCAGCTCCCTGTTATCCCTACTGATAACAGCATCTAACTCGACAAGAATACTCTTATTGTAGATTTTTTTGGTTACTTTAGAATTCACATCACTTGTCCATTCGGTAAAGACTTTTGTTTGTTTGCTTCCCTCCTATTTATCATTTGGTCTAACTCTCCTGCCATTGACAATAATATGGAAATGTGCAAGTTGTGAGAACTGAGGGGGGTAGGGACATCAGCTCTTATGCAAAGAGGAAGTAAAATGGGCCAGCAAGTCAATCTACTATTTTACCATTCAACATTTGCTAACTTTGATTATTTCTATAAATCTAAATGTTTCAGGGGAATAAGAAAAAAGAGTTCTCATAAAATGATGTGATATTCATGCAGAGTGATGGTGGCCTTTTTCCACCACCACCATCCATCCCTCCCTCCATGCACTCACACAAAATGTGAGGGGGAAAGGGATGCAATTTGTCACAGAGAACAATGGGAGAAGACAGAACTAATTCTATTCACATTTAATCAGTGTAAATACAAAGTGATTTCATTGAAGCAAGTGGAATTATTCCTTAGGGTACGTCTTCATTACCCGCCGTATCGGCGGGTAGCAATCGATTTATCCGGGATCGATATATCGTGTCTCGTTAAGACGCGATATATCGATCCCCGAACGCGCTCACCGTCGACTCCGGAACTCCACCAGAGCGAGCGGCGGTAGCGGAGTCGACGGGGGAGCCGCGGCAGTCGATCCTGCACTGTCTGGACCCCAGGTAATTCGATCCAAGATACTTCGACTTCAGCTACGCTATTCGCGTAGCTGAAGTTGCGTATCTTGGATCGATCCCCCCCCCAGTGTAGACCAGCCCTTAGTTACAGAAGTGTAAATGAGAACAGATAGGTCCAGATCTAAAAAAACGTTAAGCACAGGCTTAAGTACCATAGAGTCAAAGTGGCTTAACCATATGCTTAAATGCTTTGCTGAATCGAGACCAAATACTGCTTGAATCCTGGCCACTTATGACGTGTTCACAGAGAAGAAAAGTGAATTATCCATCTTTTCATTCAGAAAGTAAACATTATAAAGGGATCAAATGTCCTGTCACCTACCCCCACACATAATCACAGACTGTACTCCCAGTTTGTCCATTCCATCCATATGTTCTCTCATCTTACACTTAGATTGTTAGTTTTTCAAGGCAGGAAGAATCTTTTGGTTATGTATCTGTACTGTACTTAGCATCATGTTGGCTCTACCAAGATACTGATAAACAAACAACTTTCCTCTTTCCCACCCCCGTCTTTCTATTTACAAAGGCATAGGACCAAATATTAAAATTTTTAATCAGTCAAAATTCCCAAAAGTCAAGGAGACTCTTGTAGGAATAAAAGGAATTCCAGCCTCACAATGCCCTTCTGAAATATTATATCCATTTGAGAGGTGTATGAATTTCAGCAGAGGAAGAGTAAGCGATATGCCCAAGGTCACACAGGAGTCCAGACTCCTGACCCAAGTTCTAAGCACTAGACAATCACTTCACTCCATACCATTTTTACATCATAATTCTGTGATACATTTGCTCAACAAATATTGACATTTAGGGTACGTTTATGCAATCTGTGTATGGTACAGAGCTACTATGCTGCCCTGTAATATTGCCCAGCAACCATGTGAGATCTGGCCCTTACCTGTCCACCAATATACCTTCCCATTTTATCCCAATACAACATTACCACATAATCTCCAGAGCAATGTTACTTGTTCAACCAGGAAATTGAGACAGCCACTTCGGGGGATGTTTAGACTGAGCTCATTGCTTGCATAATGCACTGGCTACAAAGATTCCAAGATAGAAAAATCTCTCAGATCATTTAAAGAAATGGGTTCCTCAGCTGGCAGTGCCTTGAGCTTCCATGATAACACAGAAAGTACAAGTATTTCAATAGGTTTCCTTTGTGACAAGCTTTTATTTTTGCTGTTCAAAAAATGACACATTGATCTAACTGAACACAGTGCTCCTTCCTAATAAGAGTGTTCTTGAAAGCATAGCACTAACGTTGCTGCTGTGGCATGAAAAGGCAGCTTAAGCTTGGTGAATGGTGAGGAAAATTAATTTTCAAACACCTTTATAATATTTTAATTGCTTCTCAGGTCAGTAATATTCACACTTCTATTTTCTTTTGTTGCTTATCTGTGAACATTTGTGTGAACAGGTTTTTGTTCACATGGAAGTACTTGACCCTGTTTACAAAGTTTCAGTCATCCAACGAAGCAACAGAATCAATACTATGTCACCTAGGTGACAAATCCCACACCACACATAATGAATAGCTAATACTGTTGTCAAAGACATAGCTGAACAGACCTGTGCCCAACTCTTAGGCTGAAACATATTCATATTAAATGTTTGTCAAACACTTACAAACACATCAGACTCTGCCCAATACTATTAGACTCTATTCAGGCCATGGTGGTCCACACATTTGTAATCTCCTAGTTCAACTACTATAGTTCCATAGTGCTAGAAATTAAATCCAGGACACCGAGGAAGACACAGATGGGTCAGGATGCTGCAGCAGTGCAGACACCACCACTTTACCCACAGCTCACTTTCCAAAACCTAGCTGGTTAGCAATAGACCTGTAGCATTCTGGGGTAGCCAGCTTCCAGGTGGCTATAACAATCCAATTATGGACTGCCTGGCCACCCTCATGTGTGTGCTGTGATGCTGGGGAATCAGGGTAAGCTCTTCACAGAGCTCCAGAAACTTTGCTTTCTTCATGTAAAGGTCCTGGACCCTCTGCTGATTATCCCAGCTCTGCAAGACAATGTGATCTCACCAGTCTGTGCTTGTGGTCCTGCTCCAGAAGTGTCAGTCTACATAGCCAGCTTCAGCAGCTATACTGAGAGTCATGAACTGCATCAACCAGTTCGAGTCTGCCATGTCTGTATCATCCTTCTCCTCCTTCTCCTCTGGCAGGTGCCTGTGGTAGGTCAAAAAATGCCACCAAAATGTCCACCAGGATCTCATGGATTCTTAGCCCATTTCCTGAGACAAGAATGAAAGCCCTACCAGGACAAGTACTTCAAATGGTGATTCTTCCATGTTGCTGGCTCTGGTTGATGGGGGCATGCAGACATGGCAGGCCACAACAACTTCCAGTAAAGTGCCATGGGATGGACAGTCAAGTTTTCCCACAGTGCACCATGAATAAAGGACTAGGGCAGCTATAGCAGAGAGGACACCAGGAAAAGCCTGGGATAGGCTGGTTTCACTTATGTCTGTGTAATGCAGCGTAAACACACGAGTGTAGGTTTGAGAACTGGGTCCAGAAATTCTAAACCTAGGGTCAATATTCATCAGGGACACTCAAGTCCAGACTTACAAACACAGAGCCTGTGGGCTAGAGTCCCACAGATCTTGGGTTTACATTGCAGTGTAGACATACCCTACACACGTTACCAGCAACACGTTTCCTGAGTTTGACACTCTTTATGCTAGCTCGCCATTGAATAAAGGGTCCAGTTCAAAGGTGCTGTACTGATTTTCAAAGCCCTGCATGGTATTGATCCTAGGAACCAGAGAGCTCACTTCTCCCTCCACGCCAGTAACCTGACACAACAGCTTTGCTCTGCGAGATAAATTGTTAAGTGTAAAAGAGTGTGCTGATCTCTATCTGTAAATGCCACCCAGACCATCGAAATGTGTGCCAGAGATTCCAAAAAAGGACATAATTAAAAAAACCTGAGAAGGAATTTTTTAAAATAATGATTTAACATTTTGCATGACCTCACTTGAATGATTAAACAAGACTGGGCCAATAGTAACATTAAACTGACAACAGGCAACTTGTTTGCATGGCAAATACAATCATGCCAGGGAACACAAGATGGCTAACACCGAATTTAATCACAAACATGAATTCACTATGTAGGGTTGATTGAAGCTTTCATTGGGATTTATAACCAGGATAGAATATTGGTATGACAATAGGTTGGTGCTAGGAAGATAAAGGCAAAAGGCTTTAGTTTTGTTACAAAACATAACTAACGTCCAGTTTATATTAGAAATGGGAACTATGTTTACAACCAAGTCATGGGGCAACAGTAACCTGGCTACCTGACATGGTTGTATTTGTGATTCAGAGCATTTTTCTGGTACTCTCCCGTTAGTGAAAACAAATTCAGTCCCTCCTATTCAGGGAAGCTGTCTATTCCACATATTCTCTGTGCACTGAAATGACGGATTCTCCTTCCTAAATATTCCTGAGCAATTTTAAATGGACAGTATAACAATCATTAAAATGATAGCACAGTTTTAGAGCATGTTTTGAAATTTCAGTGCTTAGATGGAGGCTGTTACTTTTATCAGTCTCATTTCAATGAAAATTTGTATGCAGATTGGTAAAAACAGAATAATGAAAGGGTGTGTGGAAAAATTGGTGGAATTGGCACATCAGATCAGGAATATAACTAGTGTTTAAAGGATCGTACCCCAGTCTGGCTCCCCCCACAATCTGAAAATCTACATATATGTTTAAAACATCAGAACAGTTTTTAAAGCTAAGAATGAAAAATCACCTCTTGCCCTTCCTTAGGTAAGTGCTTGGGGGTATGCTACAGACCCCCAGTATCTGATTTGGATACAGACAGAGATATCTGTAATATTTTTAAATTAAACAAATATTACTGGGAACTGTGTGATTATGGGAGACACTTGTTTCCCAGATACAGATTGAAGGACAAGTGCTACTAACAATGATAGGGCCCAGATATTACTGGATGTGATCGCTGACAGATTTCTTCACCAAATAATTACCAAACCAATAAGAGGTGATGTCATTTTAGATTTAGTATCGATAAGTAGCGAGGAGCTCATAGAAGAATTGTAGAGGTTGTAGAGGATAATCTTGGGTTTGAGCGATCATGAGCTAATTCAGTTTAAACTAATTGGAAGAATAAACAAAAATAGGTCTACAACTAGGGTCCTTGATTTCAAAAGGGCAAACCTTAAAAAATTAGGGGAAGCAGTTAGGGAGTTGGACGAGACTGAAGAATTTAAGGATCTGAATGTGGAGGAGACGTGGAATTACTTTAAATCAAAGTTGCAGAAACTGTCTAAAGCCTGCATCCCACACGGGGGGGGGGGGGGGGGGAGGGGGGGGGAAGAGTTGCAGACCAAACTGGATGAACAAGCATCTCAAACAGCTTAGTAAAAGAAAACAAAAAAGACGACAAGGAACGGCGGATGGGATGGATCACCAAGGAAGGCTACCTTTTGGAGGTCAGAACGTATAGGGAAAAAGTGAGAACTGCCAAAACCCAAGCAGAGATTGAGTTTACAAAGGAAGTTAAAACCCATAGTAAAAGATTATTTGGCCATATAAATAAAAAGAAAACAAGGAAAGAAGTGGGAGCGCAACGCACTGACGATGGGATGGATATTAAAGATAATCGAGGCAAGGCCCAACAAATAAACAAGTATTTTGCCTCAGTTTTTAATAAGGGTAATGAGGAGCTTAGGGGTAGTGGTAGGATGGCTAAAAGAAATGAAGATATGGAAGTAGAAATGACCACATCTGAGGTGGAAGTCAAACTCAAATAGCTGAAGAGGACCAAACTGCGGGGCCCAGATAAAATTCATCCAAGAAAATTAAATAAACTAGCACATGAAATTGCAAGCCCAATAAAAAGGATTTTTAATTACGGTAATCTGTATACACGGGAGTTGTACCCTATTAGTGCAGAATTACAAATACATTACCTATCTTTAAGAATGGGGAAAAAATGACCCAGGAAACTACAGGCTTGTTCATTTGACCTCAATTGTATGCAAGGTCTTGGAACAAATTTTGAAAGAGAAAGTAATAAAGGACATAGAAGTAAATGGTAATTGAGAATATAACTGATTTTTTAGACAAAAGAAATGCAGTAGGTCTAACCTACCTGGATATCAGTAAGGCATCTGATATAGTTCCACATGGGAAATTATTAGTTAAATTAGAAAAGATGAGGATTAATACGAGAATTGAAAGATGGGTGAGGAACTGGTGAAAGGGGAGACAACAACGGGTCATACTGAAAGGTGAACTGTCAGACTGGAGGGAGGCTACTAGTGGAATTCCTGAGGGATCAGTTTTGGGACCAATCTTACTTAACTTTTTCATTAATTGTTGGCAAAAAAAAGTGGGTGTGCACTAATAAAATGTGTGGATGACACAAAGTTGGGAGGTATTGCCAATATAGAGAAGGACTGGAATATCATACAAGAAGTACTGGATGACCTTGAAAACTGGAGTAAGAGAAAGGGGATTACATTTAATAGTGCAGAGTGCCAGGTCATGCACTTAGGGACTAATAACAGGAATTTTTGCTATAAACTGGGGATATATCAGTTGGAAGTGACAGAGGAGGAGAAAGCCCTGGGTGCACTGGTCGATCACAGGATGACTCTGAACCACCAATGTGATGCAGCTGGGAAAAAGGCTAATGCAGTCCTAGGATCCATCAGGCAAGGTATTGCCAGTAGAAATAGGGAAATGTTATTGCAATTATACAAGGCACTGGTGAGACCTCATCTGGAATACTGTGTGCAGTTGTGGTCTCCCATGTTTAATAAAGATCAATTCAAACTGGAATAGGTGCAGAGAAGACTACTAGGATGATCAGAGGAATGGAAAATTTACCTTTTGAGAGAAGACTTAAGGAGCTTGGCTTATTTAGCCTAACAAAAAACAAACAAAAAAAGCTGAGCGGGGATTGATTGCTCTGTATAAATACATCAGAGGGATAAACACCAGGGTGGGAGTGGAATTATTTAAGTTAATGTTGGCGTAAGAATAAATGGATATAAACTGGCTGTCAACAGGATTAGGCTTGAAATTAGATGAAGGTTTCTAACCATTAGAAGAGTGAAGTTCTCCAACAACCTCCCAAGGGGACCAGTGGGAGGAAAAAACCTATCTGGTTTCAAGAGGGAGCTTGATAAGCTTATGGAGGGGCTGACATAATGGGGTCACGTGCCATTGTAAGCAGTCTCATCTGTGACTGCTAGTAGCACATATCCTCAGTGGCTGGTAATGGGATACTAGATGGGGAGGGCTCTGAGTTACTACATAGAATTCTTTTCTAGGTGTGTGGCTGGTGGGTCTTGTTGACATGCTCAGGGTATAAGTGACTGCCATATTTGGGGTTGGGAAGGAATTTTCCTCCAGGTCACATTGGCAGAGACCTTGTGGGGCTTCACCATTCTCTGTAGCTTGGGGCACAGGTCACTTGGTGGTTTAAACTAGAGTAAATGGTGGATTCTCTGTAACTTGAAATCTTAAAATCATTATTTGAGGACTCCAGTTATTCAACCAGAGGTTATGGGTATATTGCAAGAGTGGATGGGTGACATTCTGTAAGCTGCAATGTGAAGAAGATCAGACCAGATGATCACTTCTGGCCATAAAGTCTATGAGTCTATTAATCATTATGTCGGAGGGATATTTTGCAACAAACCAAAAGGAATTAAACTGCTGACAAGAGGACAAGGTTCTCCCCCTAAAATACAGCGACAAAGAAATAGGGACATTTATATCACCAACTCTGGCTACACTGAATGATGCTGTGGAATGTATATTTGATGGCCCATTCTGTAACTAGTGCATATTTTAATTTTCACAAGCATTCCAACTGCCATAATGATGACTAGCTATGAATGAGTTATCTATATGCAGTAGTGGAGGTTGGGCCAATATCATTACACACACTACATACGTATACCCCTCCCCCTCTGTTATATACATATCCATGTATATATATATTCATGTACACACTAGAATTACGGCATAAAGGCAGCTGCACAGATGTTGCTCATCAAACTGCCAGTGTGAGGGGGTGGGGAAGAAGGATTATTACTTTACTGCTTAGATTTCCCTTCCCAAAAGCCTGTTTATTTGGGTTTTGCAGAAGATCAGGGACAGCGTTTAGCCCTTTATGATTTACTAAGACTTCATGATATAGATATTGCACAATTAGGCTCATTATGAGCAGTTTAAGCATATGGTGTTGGCTGTCGTCAGAGACAGAATATCACACTGGTTGAACCAGTCATCTGGCTGTCTGGAAATTCTCACAGGAACATGGGATTTTGTAAACAAGCATTGCTATGTTTCTAAACCAAATTGTTTCACAGAACTTATACTGCTTATGCAGGCAAAATACTCAGTCAGATCAATTGAAAATGTGACTGTGTGAGAAGTATGAGATCAGTCCCTGTTACATTTACACACTAAATATTTTTAAAAAGCAATAATATTTTTCAACCAAAAAGTACTTTGAGAGGCTTGATGAAAGATGCTATAGAAGTGCAAATTAATATTGTCCATTATTAGATTTTGTTTTGTTTGGTTCTCATCAGCTTTTCAGTATTGGTATAGATGCTTGCTTACGACTAGCTGATAGACAATGCTGTGATGATTTAAACTTCCTAGAATTTCACATTAAGTAGCAGATGTTCTTGATAATAGCTGCTGTCTGAAAAATCCAAAGACACACTTTAGTATGAAAATTTATGAAGTTTTAAAGATATGAAGCACAAAGTCATTACAGAGGCGCCTGGCAGCAATTCCGTAAGTTAGGGCTGTGTTCTACAATGGGCTTAAAATAGACAAATTCCTCTTTCTCTCTGAAAGTAGGTGGTCAATTGTTGTGAAATGCCTATTGAATTTTCTGTATAGTTTTTGTTTGGTTTCTGTTTATAAGTTTTTAATAGGAAATCTGAATTTGGACTCTAGCTAAAATCTCCTCTTGGCAGTCCCGCTTTTCATTATTTACCAATATCCTTTCAAAAGCATAATCTATCTACACAAAATCTGGCAGGAGGATGGATACTAACAAGGGTTTTAAAAAAAAAGAGCTTGATTTAGCGTCACTTTCGCCATTATTCATGTTTTAAGTGAAAGTTTACGTGCCAGGCACACAAACCTGATTTTTGTTTTTGTTTTTTGGGTTTTTGTTGTTGTTGTTGGCTGTATCAGTCTGATTGGTTGCCTGGGCCTGAGAGCACACAAAAACAAACAAACAAACAAACAAAAAAACACCTCTGCTAGGAGCTATACTTTTCTGTCACATTTTATCCTTCAATGGAACATAACAGTTTCATGCGCAGCTGCTGACACATGAGGGTTCATTGCACAGCTGCTGATGGATAAATATTCAATCTGAGTAGTAGTAGCTTCCCTCTCTCTCCCACACTCATGTTTATCCCTTTTCCCTTTGCTAGCCTCTCGCCCCCACAATTAAGCATTAAAAAACTCTAGCAAATTAATACATAAAAAATACTTTGCTGTGAAGCAGTTAGTGTTGCTACTCACATAATATACCTGAAAGAAACTCACAAAAACAAGGAAATGAAGAGGTAAGCCATCTAACAATACATACTTCTACTCCTCCACCCACAACCACACACTTTCCCATTACCACTCCCTCCAGCCACTGCAATCTTAAAACCTGACACCTACGGATACTAGCCTCACATCAGTCCTTTTAACCACCCTTCTGTACCCAATCTTTTGGTGAACTGCCTTCTCCCAAGCACTACCATCTACTACCCCACATATCCACAACTAATTGTGAGGGGGAAATAACTGGTAAAGGGATGTGCGCAGAAGAGCAAAAGCCAGGAGGTGGCCAGAGTAATACTTGGTCTTGTTATTGTCATTCATTTAAAATCACAGTGTGAATTACTGCAGCAAAGGACAAAGAGACATTGTTAATGGGTGTGCACAGGATTGCTACACCGTAGGGATCCTGGACATAGAATCTTTGTGTTATATCAAACAAGAAAGTAGTATGGTTATATGCATACAAAAATGGAGCTTGTGAATGGCCAGAGAACCACCAAAATATGGTTTAAAGAATCATGCTCCACAGCAAAGAAATTAATACTGAATCTATTTAGTCTCGATTGGTGCTTTTAGAAAAGATCCCTTGGGGGACACCGAGAATGCCAGAAATTTTTCAAAGGATTTGGACCCTTGATAAACGCAAAAATGAATTCAGGTGATTTGTAGGCTCTCAACTGAAGAGGCCTGGCTTCACAACACATGAGCAATCTCTCTTAAAGACCACTCTTTTCCCCAATGTCTTGATTCAATATCATAGCTAAGAATAAAATAATCGTTGCAGTTTTTTCTGCTTATGTAACATTTGCAAGTAATATAAAATTGTACATTTTAAAGGGATACAGTAATAATGTCTGGCATTGTTGCATCTCTTTTCATAAATGGATCTCAAATTGTTTTTAAAAGCATTCATCCTTTTTTCCACCTCATTGCCCACTGTGGGGGGAATATTAATTTTACCAACATTAATGATGAAGAAGCTGTGCAGCGAAAGGATTTGTCCAGGGTCACAGAGTCAGATTAGAATGCAGGTCTCAGGATGAACACTCCTGTGCCTTAACCAGAAGACTGGGTAATTACCTAAAACAAAATAACTTGCAGTGAAAGTGATGATAAAAGTTGATATGATAAGGAAACAGATTTCAGCTTCAGATACCCAAGCTTTTGTTATAAATGAGTAAAATGTTAGAAAATATTTTGTATGTGTTTTCAATATGTTACTTTTCTTTCCTTTCTTTGGTAAAAATACAGAGCACTGATGCAAGAGACAGGTTACAATGGAAAGGAAGAAAGTGGATGGGGATATAGTTAAGAACAGGATAGCAGATCAAAGGAAAAGAGAAAGTGGTACAATTTTTTTTTAATTAAGAAAACCTTTTATTCCTCCTTTGAAATTAAAGTTCTCTCTGTTTTTGCAGGGTTTTTCCACATTACAGGAGGATACTGAAAATACCAGTTCTTAGCAATTTGATCCTTCCCTTGATGTTAGGTTTGAACTTTCCCCTTTGAATTTTTAATGTTATTTTATCCAAATATTAAAACCAAGCTAGCAGTTTTGCACCAGTCTGTTTTCTAGTCCGCATTCCTCATGGGGGAGGTGTCAAAAGAGCTCAAGATGGCTACTACTGTATCTGTATGATCCCTGCTGGCTGATGTTTAGAGTGGTTCTGCTGGAGATCCAGAGGAGGTGCTGACTGACAGATATGTTTTTATGGCAGCAACAAAGAGGGAAAAAAAGAAAGTACTGTTATTGCTGATCCACAAGAAAAGAGGTATTATTTTAGAACTTTTAGGAGACCAGAAAAGAGCAGGGACCCATACACTTAAGTTAAAAATACTATTGAAAAATGTGCTAGCAGCATTCATGCAGAGTCTAACGAAAGCATCAATACCATTTACAATAACTTAGTGTGTTGATGAGTCTGCTTTGCTCCTGCCCATTCTATAACTGGATTAAAATGAAGAATTTACCATTCACTCTAAAATAAAGGACTCAACCCTGTTCCAATGGAAGTCAACAGGAGATATGTAGGACTGAGGATTTCTTCTGATTTCTTATAAATAACAGTAGATGGCAGCGATAGATAAATTAATTTGGATAAAATGACAACTAGCCTTGATTGTGCCTAAAATTCACATGAAGCTCTTTAGAAGGGCACATTTAGCTAACTATTTTCACTATGAATTATCAATTCATGTATCTCTGAGCTTCTGGTTGTAACTGGAAATACAGTGACAAAATTATTCAGACAGAACTCTAGTTTTTCGGAGTAAAGCTAGTTAAGGGGGAGGGGAAAAAAGAAAAAAAATATTCACAAAACATTTTTACGTCATTGTTTTTTAACTTCCAAAATTTAGAAAATTTAAGTCGATCGATAGTTGATTGAAAATAATGGTGGGGGAGGAATTTTATGAAAATCGTCCATTTTTCCATTTTTAAAAATATTTAAATTCAAATATTTACCAGTTTAGGCCAGATACTTTTGGGATTTCCCCGTCAGTAGAAGATGAATAGTGGGACAGTTCTGCTTCATGACAGTGGAACCATTCCCTCCTCCCCACCCAAATCACTTGAAGGCCCCTGTAGCCAAATACTTCAATAGCTCTTAGCACAGCTCCTCAGGCTCAGAAGCAAACCTGATGGAATTTGTCTAAGCTAGCCCTTCAGAAAGATGTTTCAGATAACGCTTCTAAAAGTGAAGCCGCAGGGGTCTCTTCCAAGGTTATTTTGGGCCCTAACTCAGGGGTTGGTTGAAACACTAGTGCCCTATTTGCAGGTTACGTTCCAGGGACACAGAATAGGACCGCTTCTTTATACTGACTGAAAGTTGTCTGGTGAGACTAACTTGTGGAATATTGGGATATTTTCCCCTTTATCGCTGTTGTGTCTGGGGCATATAACAGATTCCCCATCCTACTATTTAACAGGACACTTTCATCCTCCATTTTTCTACCTGTACAAATTACTTTCTGCCCTCCTCCCAGAGCATGGCAAAGGTGTTTGGAGCAGAATACTGTTATGCACTGCACTCAGGGGGCCTGGGTTTGCTTGAACTAGACGTGGGGTTTTTTTTGTTTTTTTTACTCCCTCAGACAGTGCAGCAGAGCTCAGATCGGGATGGGTGAGGGGAGGAAGCACAGCTATGACTAATAGCTAAAAACAATCACATCTAGGAAATTGTCCAGCTATATGAAAATTATCCAGAGTTGGATTTTTTTGAAAGCTTTTTTTCCTACCCATTCGGAATCACCGAAAAACAATTTCCAGCCAATTTAGTGTAAGAAAGCATACACCATCTTCTGAATTTTTGACTTCACAAGCAGTGAGTGACTGAAGGAATCCTAATGAAATATTGCACATTTTATATTTTAAAACCTTGAGCAGCAGCATTTTCCTGACTGCCTGTCAAATGAAGCCTGTCAGGAGGCTGGCTGGGCTCATGCCCAGTGTCTCCAGAAGGTTAACATTTTGAGAAATAATCTCAATCTGGCACATTTCTTTTTCTGAACTGCTAGAAAGAGCTAATATAGTGAGCATACTAAATCCTTACAAGTCTGAGTCTTTGATGTTGGAGAATGCTTGTCATGTTTTTGAGGAAGACACCAGAATTTTTCAGTCACTCCTCCTCTGCCAGCATGATTCAAGATATCCCCGTGCAGCATTTCTCTTATAACAAGGGATGCCATCATTACATCTGAAACTACTGTAAATGCAATGTAGTTTATTTCCCCTCTATAATGACTTTTAGACAGAAGGTACCACTATTATCAATACAGCAGCACAATGCAATTAGTGTAGCTAGTGTTTCCAGAATTCAGAGAGCAAGATAAAGCACTCTTTCATTATAATTTGCAAGCCTGTTTAGAAGCAATAGTTAAAACTGCAGATAAAATGAGCAGTCCACCACTGCTGCTTTAGATTTCACCTCATTCCCTTGGGATATTGACATAGAAGAATGCCATTAAAATGAATAATGCCTTATGATTATTTTGTCAGCTTGGCCTCATCTCCTTAGCACCTCTTGCTAAAGTCAGTTTTGTAAAGCTAAACACATTATTTGGACAAGGACATTCTGTTTACATTCAAACCTCGAGAAAGGACAAAAAAAGCCCATCACATCCTAATATTTGCTTTGTAATTTTGATGCTTCTTTTGGTTTAACTCTACAGAATATCTGTTGTATGTGTATGGGAGAAGTGCTTCACAGACCTACAGAACTGTATTGGTCAGCAAATCATTTCCTGAAGAGTTTCAGGTTTTTTACCTTTGAATTGTCAGCAAAATTACACTCACCTATCTTCTCAACAGGTTTCAGCAGTCTGTGCATTACCACTCACTAATAGACCTGGTTGGAATTTTTTCGTTAAACATTTTTTCATTGGAAAACACCGATATGTTGAAATTGACACTTGCTGAGAAAGCTTTGGTTTTGATCAATTTCCCATTTTGAAAAAAAAAGTTGAAAAAAGTTTTGAAATTGTTGAAATGTCACTCTGATTTCAACAATTTCTAACAGAAAATTTTTTTTTGTTTCAACATGGTATTTTGATTAGAAATGTAAGTTAATTTATACTAAAAAGAGTTTAGAGGTCTTAAACATCTTGATTGACCTAGTCTGTATTATTATTTCTTTTTCAGGTTCTTTGTTGGGGAAAATTTGAGATTTTGACTTTTTGTTCCAATTCAGGGTGGTGATATTTATGAAATCTCAAAAATTCTCACGAGATGGGAAAATCATTTCCCACCCAGCTGAGTATATAAAGCAAGATTTAGCTCAAGTCCAGCTCATGTACTCCTACAGAAAAGTAATCAGAAGACCAGGAAGACACTATGAGGTTCTGGTTGAAGACTTTGTAACTTGTCCCCTCACGGGGTTGTGCCCTGCCCCGACAATGCTGAAGCCTCCTAACACTGCTGAACTTGTAGATCAGCAGTGAAAAGACACAAGGATCTTTGGAAATAGAATTTATGTACATGGAGAATTGAATCTGTGTGTCGTGCTCTGCTGTCTATCCTGAACTGGCCACATGGCTTCTATAGGAGACTTGACTGCATGAACTCCCTGATAAGGTGGAATGGTGACAATCAGTGTGGCCATTTTGCTGCATTGATCCCACCTCTCCAAAGTTTCCTTACCCCTGTGCCACACAACACACAATTGGTGCTCCAGGCCGTGCTTTTTGCGGTGTTTGATACAGTCTGCCTTCACTTTGTGAATATTTAAAAAATAAATAAATTACAGCAATGGGGAATGTAAAGGACAAATTTGCTTTGCTGTCACATTTTCACCAACTGGATGTTGCCCTAGTACATATCACCTCTCAGTTTCAGAACAGAGCTTGATAGGGACGGACGATGGGTAAAAACATGGGTGTCTCTGGATAAAGACATTTTGAAACATTCATAAAACATGCCCTAAGCAATAAATACCAAAAAAAATAATAATAATAATTCACATTCTGTTCTGGTCTTTTTTTTTTTTTTTTTTTAAATAATGCTTGACACAATAGAAGGCAATGTATTTTACCTTTTCAAAAAACATTATTTTTTTAACTGGGAATGCTTTGCACTGAGCAGCTCTTTGCTCACGAAAGCTTATACTGAAATAAATTTGTTAGTCTCTAAGCTGCCACAAGTACTCCTGTTCTTTTTAAAGGGTTTTGTGGCATTCCCCATGAGACAGGGAAATATTATCCACATTTTACAGATGAGGATGCAGATGCACAGAGAATTTCAGTCACTGGCAAAGCTGGGAATAGAAACCCAGGACTTCTGCCTTACTAAACAGGCCCCTACTCCAAACATGACATCATTTCTCACAAGAAAGTTCATCTAACACTTTGTCTTCACTTCTTCAACCATTTTTTTTTAAACAGCTAGATAACAATTTGTCTT
The DNA here is from genome assembly GCF_002925995.2 of Terrapene triunguis. Taxonomy (NCBI): domain Eukaryota; kingdom Metazoa; phylum Chordata; order Testudines; family Emydidae; genus Terrapene; species Terrapene triunguis. Next base: position 6,111,589 of record NW_020664530.1, on the reverse strand, counting down.
TAGTTACCTCACTGTAAAATCCCAACGAAGACAAGGCACCATAGTTTTTACTGCAAGATCATATTCTACTTGTGCCCATGGTTGACCTTGTTTAGTTCATCTCGCAATAAAAGTACTGTCCCTTCTACAGTGGGATATCTATGGCACATTAGTTATTCCATGATAAAAAACAAAACAAAACACATTTTTTAGCAGTAGAGACAAAGACTAAAACTGTCGCAAGCATGTATAGAAAGAAATAGAAAGAAATCACCCCATGTGCTCCTGTTTTCTTCCTTTTGAGCTCCCAAGGACTATTCAATCTAAGGGTATGTTCTGACTATATAATTGGGTCAAACCAAGTGGAAGTAGTTTAACAAAATAAAGTAATTTAACACATATAACTATAGGAGAGAAAGGAAGGCAGCTTCCCCAAAAATATCCTTCAAAATCCTGATTATGGCATCAAAAACTGAAATGCACTCCCCTTCCTTTCAGATGTAAATAGCTTACATAATGATGGTGAAATTAATGTGAACTGGTAACAATATAAGGAAATGTAATGAGAGTGAGTTGTCGTTACACTGGATATCTTTTCTGAAATTATAAAATTCACTGAACCTATGTTTTGGCAATCAGACTACTCCCAAAGCTCCGTTCCCTTTGGGAAGAAAACAACTGCCTCATGCACTAGATGCAGAGGTGGCCAACCTGTGGCTCCGGGCCACATGAGGCTCTTCAGAAGTTAATATGCGGCTCCTTGTATAGGCACCAACTCTGGGGCTGGAGCTACAGGCGCCAACTTTCCAATGTGCCAGGGGGGTGCTTACTGCTCAACCCCTGGTTCTGCCACAGGCCCTGCCCCCACTCCACCCCTTCCTGCCCCTTCCCGAGCCTGCCATGCCCTCACTCCTCCCCCCTCCCTCCCAGAGCCTCCTGCATGCCACGAAACAGATGATTGGGAGGTGCAGGGAGGTCCTGATTGACGGGGCTACCGGTGGGTGGGAGGAGCTGGGAGTGGGGGGAAGCTATTGCGGGACTGCTGACGTATTACTGTGGCTCTTTGGCAATATACATTGGTACATTCTGGCTCCTTCTCAGGCTCAGGTTGGCCACCCCTACGCTAGAGTTAAAAGACAGATGCATTTTCAAAAGTGCATGGACACCACTAACCTGCACATGGAAACCCTAAGTGGATATGCACAAGCCCTAATTCTCATGGATACATATCTATGTACATGTTTGCATAAATGAGGGTCTGTCAGCATGCATCAGCATTTGTATGTATGCAAAGTGGCTGTGTGGACATTTGGAACCCGTGCCTTATATATGCTTTTAGTATCACACTGGGTTAAATGCAATCACTGAAGGAAAATAAGATTAGTACATCTCATTATTCCATCTGCATACGAAATTTCAATAGGTCCTGTCCCTGGTGTAAGCCACCAGCATTTTTATCCTTCTCCATTAATTTCCAATCCTTTTGCACCTCCATTCATCCTAAAGGTCTCTGGATCTTGCTTTCACAGTAAATTTAGCAATGGAATGAAGCTATAACTGCAACAACTGGAAGAAATGATCAAACTACCCTTCTTCCTTTGCTGAATTCCTTCTGGGAGTGCTCTTCAGGATGAAGCACTGTGGGTGGGAAGGAAGCATAAGCCTCTCCCTTCCCCACCAAACCTGTATGGAAGGAGTGAGTAAATGGTAGATGAGCATAAACATACTTGTCTCTACTTCCATGCTCTGAAAAAGACCCCCTAGAGGCAGGCATAACCAGGGGCAGCAGCTACACGTGCGGAGCAGAAGGCAACGTGAAAGCACAGGACCTCTCTGTGCATGTCCGTAGCGTTTGGTGGACCCCACAAGATTCTTCTATTTCACTAGCTAAACATCCTGACTATTCATCTGCAGGTGACATACCTCCTTCTCTTTTATCTGACAATAATTTAAAGGACATTCCATGACAGTGAACTACCAAGTTTCCTGTCCACTATGCAGAAATAGCCCCACAGGGAAAAATCCAGCCCTTTAACCTTGAAGAGACATGACTAAAGAAAAGAAAAAGAAAAACTAGATTTTCAATATCCCTTCTTATTCTTTTTCTACACAGAGACTTTGCAATGCTCTGTATGGCTGTCTGTTTTTGTTTACGAAATAGCACTGGTAAAGGACGAGACAAATCTATTATTATTCAGCCAATCACCAAATGGTAATATCTACATAGCATTCATCAAATACTGAATAGAAATAAGAATGCATAGATAAAATGGTAATATATTATCTGCAAAACAAATTTTGGACAGTCAGAACTACAGATTCAACATATGATTCAAATGAAAATTAAAAACAGCACATCTAGATAAGCTAATAGTTATCCGTACTGTATACACTGCAAATCTATTTTAGAGATCTGCTGTAATGTTATTAGTTATATAATAGATTGTGAATTTAAAACCAATAATTCAATTCAAAGTGTGTGTTTAATTCTTCAATGCAAAATGGTTTGTGCTGTGAATATGCTGGAATCGTTCAACATGACTCCTAGAAAAAAAATAGCAGTTTAAGTGTTTTCAGTATAAATCCAAAAATGGCAGTGGAAGAAATGCAGTGTTGATCTACATTCCATGCAATGCCATTGGTTTCATGGCATTACAGTCCATGAAATCCCAGTATTTCTGTGAAGATGAGTTGGGGAGGGAGTGTATATTAGTGCAAAAAGAACAGGAGTACTTGTAAAAAGAACAGGAGTACTTGTGGCACCTTAGAGACTAACAAATTTATTAGAGCATAAGCTTTCGTGGGCTACAACCCACTTCTTCGGATGCATATAGAGTGAAACATACTTGTGGCACCTTAGAGACTAACAAATTTATTAGAGCATAAGCTTTCGTGGGCTACAACCCACTTCTTCGGATACAGACTAACACGGCTGCTACTCTGAAACCTGTCATTATATTAGTGCAGAGTAGAGTGACCAGATGTCCCTATTTTATAGGGACAGTCCCAATATTTGGGGCTTTTTCTTTTATAGGCGCCTATTGCCCCCCACCCCGTCCCGATTTTTCACACTTGCTGTCTGGTCACCCTAATGCAGAGTCAAGCCCTAACATTACAGATTGTTTATACTTTCAGTAGAATTTCTTCCATTAGAATCCAGTAGAAGCAAAACTTTAACTGTAGATTTTTCCAGGCAAACTGTATTTTTAAATTGTCCATCTTCCCATATTATCATGACTCAGACAGAAATCACTTTTTCCAGGATATCCTCTGCTTAAGTTAGCATGTTATTGTCTGTAACATTAGTTGAGGGGGCTTTAAAAAAACGGGAGTTCCCACTGGAAGTGAGATTTTTTTGATGCTGGATATGATTTTCTGACATATGATCTTCCAAGCAACAGATACAGGGATCTATCAGCTATATTCATAACTCTTTTCCCATTGGAGCGAAAGGTGGTTGGGATTCCATCATGATTTTCTCCCAGCAACTCCAGAGACCTGCATTTTCCATGAGCAGTTGGTTGTGAGCACCTTGATAGGGGCTCAGACATGCAAGATGAATGATGGTACTCTTAGAAGAAGTGACTATGTCATCTTTCTTTGTGTATGGAAAGTGCCTAGCTAGCATATGGAGGGTGGGAGACAACCAAAATCTAAACCATCAAATAATAATAGTAATACATGAATGGACATAGTATAAGAACTTAGATTAGATAAATATAGCATATTAGCGACAGTAGCTAGGTTGATAGATAAGATTAGTACATACAACATTGTTCATCCCCCACCTAAGCTCTGATATGTCTGAGGCTGTTACTCCCTTGATGGCCTTGGGAATGTTTTTTGCCCTCCTCTTGTGTCTGGGCAATCCCATTACAAAATGTTTGCAAAAACAGAATCTGACAGACAAAAAAGCATGTGCTGCATCTAAAAACTCAGCTCTTCTAAGCCAATAAAACATTTTAAAAAGTAATAACAAACCAAACAAAAAACACCAAATCCTTTTGTTTTCCTTTTCTGTTTTTAGGAATCTTTGAAACTGCTATATAATGTCCCTGAGTGCCTAATAAATTATCCATTTCAAAGCCTAGTCTGTTCCGCTCTACCAGATGCTATTTTCCATTTTCTAGAAAACTTCCAACTATTTTTATGCACTTATTAACCCTAAAAGTGTTCAGGGATGGCAAAATGATTATTGCAACAGAGAAACAAATCACAAGCCAATTTTGGAACATTAAAAAGGGGAATGCATCTGCATGCTTATGTATGTCATTACTGTGATGGGTACCAAGACTCGGCCCTCTGGCCAGGTCACCAATTGAATTTTCTCCTTACTGGGGGCAACAGAGTCCAGCAAAATATATACACTCCAACATACCCACAAAAGCAAGGTGTTTAGCCTGCCTCTGGGCTGTTTTGACTCGGGGCTTACAACGTCTCTATCCTCTCCTGCTTTCCAAGGGGTGGTTGGTACAGGAGCCCAGGCCATCCCTCTCCACTGGGCTCTGACCCAGGACTCTATGAGTGGCAGTGGCAGCAAACACTTTGGAGTGCTTGGAGCCTGCCTACCTAGGCCACTTCCTACTTAATACTCACTTCCCCACAAGGCCTCAAAATCCTTCTCTTGAATAGCAAATATAGCAAAATAGCAACAATAACTGAATCTTTAATCCAGTTGGGCTCCACTGGCAGCCTTCTTCTTTGCAGGCTAGGCCCAGCTTTCAACTGGACCAGGTTCCTGGGTTTCACTCCCAATACCCGAGGCTGTAAAGCTCTTCCTCTACCCAGGGTTTCAGGTAGGCTACACTCCCTGACTAGCCTCTTTCTCCAGACAGGCTTCCAGCTCTAAGCTCAGCCCCCCAGGTTTCTCTCAGCCCAAGAGAGAAAGTTCCTAGCTATCTCTCACCTGGGTATTGTCCCTGGACCCTTCTCTAGGGCCACTCGCAGGCCCCTCCCTTGCAGTAAGGACTTCTACTGTGCCCTTACTCAGGTGCTCTCAAGATAGATCTCTCCTCCTATCCCATATCTCCCCCTTCTGAGGAGTCCGGCTCCCTTTTAAGCTCTTCCACTAGCTGGAGTAGGTGCTGCAGGTGCCGCAGGATGGTGGCATCTGGGCCCCGAACTGCTCCGTGACCCTCTTCTGTCCCAGTGTGGGGTTTATAGTCCCCATTACAATTGCCTTCTGGTGGAGTGTGAGTGATCTGCACTGATAACAGGATTTTTTCTTATCTAGGCCCTGATTTAGCAAAGCACTTAAGTACATTCAGCTTTATGCATATTTAAATCCCATTCAAGTCATGGTCAGCCCTATGGCAGGAGTCTGGTTGAGCAGCTAACATGTTTACAAAGGTGTTAAAACCTAACACAACATGCAATCACGTTTTAAAATAGCACTTAATACATGTTACCTAATGTATTAAAAAAAGATTCCCGAGTTTGGAGAAGACCTTTGAGAATTAATAGGAAGTCTGACACTGCAAAGACCATGGCGTTACAGGATGTGTGGTAACTTGAAACTTCAGACTGAAAGTTAACCCTTAATAGCCTGCTATTGTTATAACACAAGGGCTCAGGATTACACAGATTATTGGACCAGTGGAAACGTGATTGCAATAAATGTCACTGCACACTGTGATTTTAGAACTTGGGAATCACAGCATGCATTTCCAGCAACAGAAATCCTAACAAAATATTTATGAATAGGTGGAGGTGCTGGAACAATTTCTATAGTGGGGGTGCTGAGAGCCATTGAACCAAACTGTAAACCCTGTATATGATGGAAAACACTTCAAGCCAGGGGATGCAGCAGCACCCCCAGCACGCCTAGTTCCAGCACCTATGAGGATGGGGCTAAGGGACTGTAATACAGTAATGTCAAAATAATATTACCCAAAATGAAATCACAAATAAGAAATGACAATCCTTTCAATTTGCTTATGAGTGTATATATGACAGATTCCCTTAGTTATGACAATACTAAAACAAATATGCAGGATCAGATTTCTAGAGTTAGTCTGATTTTCTATTTGTGTAACTTTCATGAATGATCCCATGTGATTAAATACATGAGCAAAAGGTTAGTATAAAATATGCTGAATAATTTAGGAGCAATTTAGGGTTTAATGAGGAAATTACAGTGGAGGGTTTAGTCTGGCAATACTTATTCAGGAACAGACATTTATTTACTTTAAAAACTGACTAACTTTTGACCTCAGCTCTTGGCAACCATTATCTCTGACCATTACTGCCCTCGTTAGTTCTACAAAAGTTACTATGAAAGAAAAAGAAAAATGGCTACTGCAGAAATAACAGGATCTAACCAATTAGTTTTTCAGAGCTACACCTCAGTTTGCTCCTTATAACCCCATCTCTTTAAATAACATAAATGCTGCTAAGGTCAGAAAAACAACTCCACAGGGTGTGGCTCTTCACTTTGGTACCCACAGAAGATGACTAATAACTGCATTTAGGGTTTTTTTCTCCAACTTTCCTTGTGTTTGCTGCATCTCATTTCTCTCATTCCTTTACAATAATTAACCTTATATGCACTTTTAGAATTCTAGTTTGGTTATTAAAATATTTGTTTTAAACTTGCCTGAGTACTTCTGGCATAGGCAGGAATGATTTAGAGCTATTTTTTCAAATAGTATAGTAGCTTGGCGGATCCTAAACATTTGTGAGAAAGTCTGGGCTTTATTGCAGTAGAAAACATTGAAAAGTAATTATTTGCCAACCATTATTACAGATATTGTGCCTATCCTGTAGGACACTGCAGTAGTCCTAAATGCTTCTGCATAGTAACTCCTGGGAAATACTGACTTCAAGATGGCATCAACTATGCATTTTTTAGCATTATGCCTTTGTCCTCATTTCAGATATCAAGTGGTATTAAGAATGTACTTTCAGCATAAAACAACTGGATTTCAATCGAAAGTGTACTGAATTGTATGACTTGTAAAGAAAGAAGCTACTGATTTGTATTTTACTTTTATGCAATGATTGATAACCTCACAGATTGTTCATGAAGTGATATCTCTTACTGCAAGAGGTGCAATTCCTTATCAGTCACATTCAATCTTAGTATAGTCATCACACAAGCTACATTCATCAATTAACTTGCAGTTCATCTAGTGCAAACTACAGATTTCTACAGACTATTGACTTCTCATAATGTGGCAATGTTATGCCCAGTAAAAGTATCAAGTTAAGATCCCTAGACATACTTTTAGACAGTGTGCAAGGCCCATGCTATTAAAGTACAAATGGGCTGAAGCAGTGTATGTAGATGCTCAACTGAAATAGAGAATGATACCAAAGATTTTAGTGTATATTTCTGTGGTGGTCCAGGCATAAAGGGTATCACTCTCGGGATAATTAGTTTTGGAGTTTGACAATGGGATAACGGGCACCTCTATTATAACTGGCAACTCCAGCCTAGGGCAGTAATGACCATAAATTGTCATCTGCCAACTATGGTGTGGGTTACTTGGTGATCTCAGATCTGTTTCTAGAGGATAGGTGTCCACATCATAAAACTTCCACCACAATTGGTATTAGAAAAAAGGCAACAGTAAGTTCTGATTATTAGAACTAGTCAGTTAGGAACATAAGAACGGCCATGCTGGGTCAGACCAATGGTCCCTCTAGCCCAGTATCCTGTCTGACAGTGGCCGATGCCAGATGCTTCAGAGGGAATGAACAGAACAGGGCAATTTTGAATGATCCATCCCCTGTCGTCCAGTTGGAGGTTTAGGGACACCCAGAGCCAGGGGCAGTTGGAGGTTTAGGGATACCCAGAGCCTGGGGTTGCATTCCTGACCATCTTCAATAGCAGCCACTGAGGGACCTATCCTCCAGGATCTAATTCTTTTTTGAATCCAGTTATACTTTTGGCGTTCATAACATCCCCTGGCAATGAGTGCCAGTTGACTGAGTGTTAGGTGAAGAAGAACTTCCCTGCCTTTTATTTTAAACCTGCTGCCTATCAATTGCATTGGGTGACCCCTGGTTCTTGTGCTACATGAAGGGGCAAATAACACTTCTTTATTCACTTTCTCCACACCATTCACAATTTATAGACCTCTATCATATTCCCCTTTGTAACTCTGCACAAACAGCTTTGGTTTTAACTATATAACAGGTTATATAGTTTTTCCTTGAAGCTATATATATATATATATATATATATATATATATGAAAAATATTTCAGGGCTCTCCCTTTTACTGTATTCATTTGGGGAACATGGAAGGACTGTCAGTTTGGAATAAAGCTGGGTGAATACAGCAAAACAAATGTTATAAGTACTTCTTTGAATATTGAAACAAGTTCACTTTTTTGTATTCGCTTTCCAGAATTTTCTAATGAGCTATGCTAACACACATACTGATTAAAAGTGAACATTACATTTGAATGCTCAAATTTTTAAATTAAAATAATTTTCATTGTGCAAATTCTGAATTTATTACATGAATATGCAATTTGAACGTACACTTCAGGCGGTTAGTTATGTAAGTATCCAAACAGGAAAGAGAAACAATATTATGTGCCTCATGTAATTAGATATAATACACATTTTGGATATTCATAATGAAGTGTGGTGTAAAAGAGCTGTAGAAATCACAAATTTATGAATAATTTTGGATAGTGAAGATGGGTTTGAATTTGTTGGTCTGTTTAGTAGATAATTAATGGGAAAAGAGTGCCAACATTTCATCAAATAAATTATTCATTAAGAATTATTTGCCCAGCTCCAGTTAAGAGAAAAACAAAAAACCTGTGAACTCTCTGATCTTTTGCATTCACTGGCCTAGATGACTAGTTCACTGCAGACGAACATTCACTTTTAAGTCTGAAAATGGGCAACAGGGGATGGATCACTTGATGATTACCTGTTCTGTTCATTCCCTCTGGTATTGGCCACTGTCAGAAGACAGGATACTGGGCTAGATGGACCTTTGGTCTGACCCAGTATGGCCGTTCTTATGTTCTTAAAAGTCAATTTCTTATTTAGCAGGTTTTTATCTGACATTTTCTCCTTGTATAGCCCCCTCCCCACTCAAATATCCACAGATCTAGGGTATGCTAGTTGAAATAATGCTGATTCACTAAGCAAGTCTAAAAGACAGAGGTCAGTAAATACATCTCCGAAGAAACTGCTGTGGCCCATCAAACAGGCTGATTCTGATAAGGATAACTTTAAAACCTCAAAGTCATACCAATCCAGGGGCAGCATTTGTAATAACCAATGTATTCTAAAATCCCAGATTTGCTTTTAGTATTGAATTTCCAACAATATATTAGAACTTTTTTTATCCATCTCCTTTCACAATATAAATATAGAAAATATGTGCAGCTTTTGCCAGAGAGCATTAATTGTCTTATTAGTTTCTTAAAAACCTAGCAGAGATCAGGGATGTTCTTTTTAATCCTGTCTCACATCCAGATATTTCATTGGAAGGAAAGTCCATAAAATTATGGAGCCTCAATAAATAAAATCCACTTACTCTAGAGTTGCATATTATTCCTTTCTTATTCCCTTCTTCATTCCCTTTTTCTCTTCTTCCAGATCTGAGCCAATCTATCATTACTACTATTTTTATCATTTCTGATAATGACTGGCTTGCACTACAATTTACTACAAACTCAGTGTAAATGTATAATACTGACTTTGATGGGATGGAACAAATCCTAATATTTGTCAGTTCCTTTTACTATCGAAGGGTCAAATTTTAAAACCCATTCTTATGCATGCTGTCCCATTGAAATAAACTGATCCAGCAAAGCACTTAAGCACATGAAGTCTACTTATGTGCTTCAACTTAGACATGTGGGTTTAAGTGCTTTGCTAATTTGTGGGCCCATGTAAAGAAAGACTATTCATGGCAGAGCTGTACAAAATTTTTCAGCCAAAACATTTTTTCAGAAAAAAATGCAGATTTGATGACAAGCATTTTTGCCAATTTGTGTCTGTTTCCCCTGAATTATTCTTGTTCAAAACAAAACAAAATTCTGAAAGTTGAAATATTTAATTGTCATTTTCAAAATATGTTGATTTTTTAGTCCAAAATAACTTTATTTCAAAATGTCCTTCAATTTTTTTTTTTAAGTTTTAAAATGTTTGAAATGTAAATGAAACATTTTGGGCCAAACAAAGCATTTTATTGAACCTGAAATTTTTTTTCTTCATTTTTTTTTCAGAATTGCTGGCGCACCAATAATCTATTATTCACACAGCTGTAGTGATAATGATTTTGTGAAAATTGGGCCCTAAACTAATGGACCTAGTGTTCCTTTTCCTTTAAATTAATTTAGTTCTGGAAGCTGTCTGGGAGCCATTGGCTGATTGCTGTTTTGTCTGTAGCCTTGGATAATTAAACTAATCAAAAATAAAAATTCAAGGACTTGTATAGAACTTTTGATATGGATACTTAAAGACTGATGGAACAATTTAACATACTCATAAACTAGGTACCTAATTAAAATTTCCTACATTTGAACAAGACTTCTATTGAGACAAATCTAGGATCTTTAAATGATCAATATAAAATATGTACAAAATGCTTCCTATGGTGCTAACTGAAGTATTAACAACAATAGTCTATTCTTATTGTTGACTGCACTTAGCTTCCAATTAATTTGGATGAGCTTGCTATGAAACAAAAGCTCCAATTACAGTTTGCTCTACAATTTAGGGGAGGAAAACAGTTCAGCTTTCTGCAGCCTCTTTTCACCTATGTTCTTTTATTGGACAGATAAAGCACAATTGAATTTCTTCAACTTTAACTAGATTTAATTTTTCTTCTTCTTTGTAAATGGTTAGCAGTATCAGATCTATCCCCAAGGCACTTAATAGGCATTGTCTGTTCCCTGAATATACCGTAGCAGAGATACAAAAAAAAAAAAAAGTTCAGTAATTATCATACTCCTCAAAATACAGACTTAAGAGGTAATACACATGTAGCCATAGCTGTCTGCTCTTCACCAGAAGAGAATCAAAATGGAGTAAACATTCAAATTTTCTCAGGCATCCTCAGGACTGAAATTATACAAGTTTATAGGGGGAGTCAGTTAGAAGACAGTGGGATCCCTCGCTGCTTATTGATCCAGAAATAAATGGGATGGTTAACCTGTTAGTAAAGCAGCATGAGAAAGAGTCAGTCTCATAGAATTTCTGCAAATCAATCTTCTGTTAAGACCCATTTCTTTTCTCACAACAGTTTTACAGAGAGTAAGAGGTCTAGGTCTAGTAGTTTGAGGACATGACTGGGAATCAGAAATTTCTGAGTTCTAATTCTATCTGAGATACTTCGTTAGTCTATGGCCTTAAGCAAAAATCTTAACCACTGTGCTTCAGTTTCCCCATCTGTAAGATGGGTGTAATAAATACTATGGAACCTCAGATAATAGATCCCATTCATGCTTACTCCAAAGTCAGTGGGAGTTTGGATATTGACTTCAAAGGGAGATGGATTGGGAATCAGCAGTTGCAAAGCACTTTGGGATTAAAAAGTGCAAGTATCAGTTATTACTAGTTAACACAATGGTGCGGTGCGTAACATCTTCACTTTTACAAAATGTGTGTGTTAATTCAGCAAGAACTGGACTCAGGCAATTTGGGACAGATATGGGCCTTGCTCTGGCCCCTAAAATGTTGTTCTAGTGGTGTACTGTATTGGGGCTTTGAAGGAGGTGGGGAGAATTTCCCCTGCAGAGGAGCGGCATAACAGGCCCTATTCTGCAGCCCCTCATTGGCCCTGGGACTTAATGTGTGACAGTGGGAAGTTTTGGGGGAAGAATGGCAGTGCAGCATTCCGGGTCACAGGGATTCTGGGCTGTGGTGCAGCTACCCTGTTTCCCCAAAAATAAGACAGTGTCTTATATTAATTTTTGCTCCCAAAGATGTGCTAGGTCTTATTTTCAGGGGAGGTCTTATTTTTCCTGGAGCTTCGGGGTCTTATATTCCGGGGTGGCCTTATTATCGGGGAGGTCTTATTTTCGGGGGGATGCCTTATATTACAGCGAGAGGCAAAACTGGAAGTAGGTCTTATTTTCGGGGGATGTCTTACTTTCGGGGAAACAGGGTATATATAGTTAGAAAAGTCTCAAGAGCTGATCTAATTTAAGCTGGGAGCTGTTTTGGTCTGGTCAGCAACCCTCTATTTCTGTACCTCTCAGAAGCACAGCACAGAATCTACTCTGTGAAGCTGCTTAAAAGTTCACCCACAGCATGGGTCAGAACCAAACCTCTGTAGGAGGACGGAACAAGTTTGGCAACACTTACAATTAAAATGTATTTTTCACTTCTTTCTGACTAGCTGAAATGCTGCACGTGAAACTATCCTCATGGGTCAGATCTTCAGCTGGTGTATATCAGTGTAGCAGTACTGAAGTCAATGGAGCTATGATTATTTAAATCATTGAGGGTCTGGCCCAAAGTATTCCCAACCCATCTGTCAGCTACACTAAACTGGAAAGAGTTGTTTTAGCCATAGGTGTGATCTAAAGCTCACTGAAGACAGCAGAGGTCTTTCATTGATTTCAATGGGTGTTAGAGCAGACTTCTGTTGAGGTTCACACATCATTAGTTAAACCCTGGGCTTATGAAATAAGCGGGAAGGAATTTGGGAGTCTCATGCCTTAAAAAAAATGATAGGATTCTACAGTATTGCTATTGTAAGATTTTTATGCCTTTGCTGCTGTGCAATGCTGTATTAGTTTGCATTTATTTTGTAAAAGGAATCATAGGTTTATTTATTTAAACCCATTTTTAAAAAAGTAATTTAAGAAGATGCATCAAGATCATTCCTTTGATTACATATAGGGATAGATGGTGATATTTCCTTCTTAATGGCCAGTATAAAGAGGGTGGGAGGAGAAGAAGGGCAGGGACATGGTCCTGCCTCCCCATTCCACATTATTCAGCATATTTATACCTATACCTATCTCATAGAACTGGAAGGGACCTCGAAAGGTCATCGAGTCCAGCCCCCTGCCTTCACTAGCAGGACCAAGTACTGATTTTTGCCCCAGATCCCTAAGTGGCCCCCTCAAGGATTGAACTCACAACCCTGGGTTTAGCAGGCCAATGCTCAAACCACTGAGCTATCCCTCCCCCCTTTAGCTGGTCTTGGACAGAGGTGTATACTGTATGCACTAACGGTGTGGAGAGAAGCAGTCCCCCTGCATCACTGGGAGCTTTGGGGGTGTTACCTTCCTTTGGCAGCCTTCTTCTAGAGTGTCTACTGCTGTGACATGCCTCTGCACCGAAACCTGTGCAAGGCATTGCCTTCCAAGAACAATCTGTCCAAAAGTGAAAAGGAGCTTGGAGGCCTCATCTGTGTCTATGCTAAAGAATATAACATAACTGTCTCTCTATTTGGTAGAGATATGCCAATACGCGTCTATGTCACACTGGATACCCCATTTTGGATATGGGGTCTTTAACTTCTCCGTTGCCTCTTTACTTCCATGTTGGACTGAAATTTCAACACAGGTGTCCACAGAGACCAACAGGGTAGTGTTACAGGGCCGACAACTGAGGTCATTTAATCTAGATGGTCCTCTACTGAAAGATAAACATCCTAGATAAGAGACAGACTTCTACCCTTGAGAAATGGTTTCTCAGGGCAGAGGCTGCCTGACAATGAAGTTGAACTCTGTGGACACCTGTTCAGATTTTCCAGGGAGTAACCTGAAAGAGGAGATGGGAAGGCTATAAAAAGCAGCTTTACTCAGGGGGTCGTGGGCCATCTTTCACCATTTAATATGAGGAAAGCTGGTACGGAGTCCGATCAGGTGGCGGGGGGACCCTGTCTACCTGAACACACATGGTCCCCCAAGGGAGGGTGAGCAAGAGTGAGGGGCACTGCGTTCAAGCTGTTTGTTGTTTTCTATATGCGTTGTACCTCCCTCATCTATGTATTTATCGTGCTTAAGTAAAGAATGTGTTAGAATTCTGTGCAAAGTGTCTGTGTGACTATGTGGAATATGCTACACCTTCCACATGGGCCCTTGTGGAGATAAACCAGAAGACTTGCAACTCTGGGTGGAATTCTAGGAAAGGGCATGTTTAAGTTACTTTGGGAATCTGGAAGTTAAAAGTGAGCACAGGGGCTAAGCAGCTTGGCCCTGTGGTCACAGCTCTCTAGAGGGGGGTGCTAGAAAGAGGATCTTCACCCCAAAAGTGTACCTAAGGAACCCAAGACTGGGACAGCTCCGGGGCTCTGTTCAGACTCGGGAGGCTTAAAACACTGAGGATTCAGAAACTTGAGTCTCCTCACAGCAATCTGGTGCGCTGGCAGCAGGGGACCCTGACTAGATCTGTCACAGAAACCACTGTGTATTCTTGTATATTTTGGAATGGCTGGCTCAAGAGCTGGAATAGAAGGATTGAAATACTTCAGTACAGCACTGTGGCAAATCTCATCTACTCACACTATGATCAACTCAAAACAGTTTTAAGAGATATTCACTTTTCTAAGCATTTCCAAACTAAAATACACAACCAATTAAAAAAGATGTTCTGGTCATTTGTTAAAATTTAAACTCTATAGCTAAATGGAATAACCTCCTCCAGGATCACTCAGCTTCTTCCCTTCCTGCTCCATTGTGCAAATACACACACTTCCACATTTAAAAAAATGAAATTGCTTTGGATTTGCAAGTGCCTAAGGCTTGCCATGGGCGTTGTTAAGAAAAGTAACAGTATCACCAAAAGTGCATTTTTAGGAGAATATGGAAGAACAATTGGCTTTCTAACTTCAGTATCCCAATATGAAGGTTTCATATCTTATGTGGCATTAGCTACTAGCAGATTAGATATTTCCCACAAGATGTTTTTGTTATGATGTATAGATGGACTTTAGCAACCTCCTTCAGGATGTAGGGATTCTGTGACTTGACACAGAAAGCACAGCCCAGGAGAGCAGGAAAAGTGGCTTTAAAATACTAGATTCTCAGCTGCTCTGGAACCAGTGCAGTTCTTGGAATAAACTAGATGAACCACAGGGGCTGCTCTAACTTAGAGCAGCCTTATCCAGCTAGCTAAGTGCTGCCTGGAGACCAGAACTGCAGAACGCTGTGGCATGCTGTTTGGTTCCTGATTGGCCCATCATGCTCCTAGCCTTTACTTGCTCAGAAAATTTGAGGTGTACTATTTTCCTTAATGTTCTGGAATCCAAAATTTCTTCTCTAGCAATCCTGTGTGATCTTATGCTAAAATTGCCGAAATATCTCTTATAATTCTACATGATCTCTTAGGACTGGTCTACAGTAACGCTGTAAATTGATCTAAGTTACGCTAGTGAAGTTATGTATGTAAGTAACTTAAGTTGACGTACCTTAGATCGACATACAGCAGTGTCCACACTACACTATATCGACAGGAGATGCTCTCCCGGCAGCATAGCTTCCACCTCTCATTGAGGTGGATTATAGATGTTGACAGGAGAGTGCTTTCCCATTGACTTGTGCATCTTCACCAGACCCACTAAATCGACGCTGATCGCAGCGCTGCCAATTTGACTGGGTAGTGTAGACATTGCCTCAGTTATCAAAGTCTTATTCATTGTCTCTCTTTTTCTATTTATTCAAAGCAAAATTAAAGAAAATCTAGATATGTCAAGTGTGTAAGAAACAACAGATTGCCACAAGATATTTTCCCTCTTCATTTAAATGCTGTTGATTTTTCAAGGTTAGAAAGTCTTTCTCCTCTTCTTGAAATACAGAGAAGAATTTATCCAGTGAAAAGGAAAACTTCTAATTAATTAAAGTCCTGGAATTTGAACACATACCCTTAAATTTTCAAAAGATTACATGAGATCCAGCAATATGACTTCCATCCCCTTTGATCCCAATCAGCTCTTTAGATTTTTGGATACATTTGTAACATTGTAAAATGCTTATGCATCAGTATCAAACAGTAATCACTTCTACCACTATTGAAATACTGCCACCTCTGAAGTGAAACAGAGAAGTCATTTAACAACACATGACAATACCATATAACATTTTAAAACAGACAGTGAAGGATTATCAATCCAATTGAAACTCCAGAGCAAATTTTAGGTAAACAGAGCCTAATTGACCATACTGAATTTTGGCCAGAATACCTAGGTTAACATTTTTTTTTAAAAAAAAAAACCTACTAGTTGACAGAATATAAAATAATTTGTGACTTCTCTTGGCTACTTTAAAAACAAATTTACTTCCTGTGACATACTTTTCTTGTGGCCATATCCTGAAATAGCACCAAAAGATTATCACTTTTCAATATGTTTAATTCAAAATTAAAGTCAATATTAAAGTCAAGTACTTTGAAGTCTACTGATGAAAAGTGCTATGTAATTGCTTGGTAGTATTAATATAGTTATTAATTATTATTATTTTGAACTTGGATCTGACCAGAGATTTTCAGTTGCAACATTCTGATTTCCTTTTAATATCAATATGAGCTCATTAAATGTCAGAGAGATCGCTCCAAGTACAGTAAGATGACAAAAAATAGATATGGAAAATGATAAAATGATATTCAGCTGGGAAAATTCCAACTAATAAACCATTTGAGAGCTCAGGAAATTCTCAACTAGCTAGGTCCAGCTTAGCTTCCCTTGTGACTCCATGTGTCCTTGGTCCATAATGTATGCTCCTTGGGAGAGGCACATAGCACTTTTATTTGTCATTAAAGCTAACCAGAAGTAATCAGTGACTAGAGTGCTTAGAGAGATTGATAAAAGAGGAAATATTAAGAGCTAATTAAGTACAGTATAGCTTGCAATGATGGCAGAGGGACACTGAGAAAAGGTCTAAGGATGATTTTTCTGTCTGTCTTCTTCATGGGGAAAGAGGAGCGAGACATACAAGACAAAACCAGAACTGTTTAAAGTGCACATAGTAAACTAAGGAGGGGGTAAAAAAAAAGTTTTTAGATTTCTCTCTCTAGCAGATGCTGTACTGAAGCTATGGTAGAAGTGGACTGGCTGGGAGGTTGCCCTGCTTCTGCAACTCCTGCAGATCTGGAATTTTCCATTATTACATGTAGAAAGGGTATACAAAAGGAACAGACAGGCATTTTTGCGTGAGGAAGGAGAAACTGGTATTTCAGTGTTATCTTTTTCAATCCTCATAGGAACAGAGATGGGGAGAATGAATGGAGCAGGGGAAAGGAAGCCTGAAGTTAGAAATGAAACTGGTTAATGGACAAATACATTCTGCTGTGGACAAGTGATGGAGGCAGAGGGGAGGAAATATTGCCTTCACAATATGTGGGGGATATTCTGAGCTTTGAGATATTTGGTGTTTTAGAAGGACCTTGGTGACCAGCATCTAGAAAAGAGACCTCTCATTCTTCCTGAGCTCATTTGCCACTTGGTTTGAAGGAAAGACATTTTGTTTGAATGGTCACAGACAACTATTGTACCTACCTTAAGCTGATGACAGAGAAATATGATAAAATAAAGCAGAAGTGGCCCTGAACCAAGCTGCTATATCTGAAGAGAGCCAAGCTTTGACAAAATTCATATCCAACTCCAAACGATGTGGCTCGTGCCCAATGTAAAGCATTTGTAGAAACAGAGGGAAGAGATTGTTGAGTTATTAGGTTGCCACAATCATCATATACACTGATCAAAATGGAGATATTTTTAATTCTGCTTTTGCCATGTGACTTATTTGGATATAAATAAACCTGTCAAAAGGAGAAAAGGTCTACATAAAACTCCATCTGAAGCTCAAGAGTGTTTAACCACTCCACTCTAGAGGGGAATCCTGGCCTCACTGAAAGTCAATTGGGTCAAGATTTCATTCTAACATTCTGGCGCTAGCTGTTTATACCTAATGTTCCGTGCTCTAGTGGATTATACCATCCCAATCTGCACAGTAGCCAGTAAGGAAAAAGGCTGTCAGACAACAAAAGGCCAGAAACAGCTGTGTGATTTATAATGATTTGTACCTAATTCAGAACAGGAACTTCAACCTGTTTCTCCCACATCCCATGTGAGTGCCCTGACCACTGGACTATTGGTTATTCTGGGGTATGTTGATCTCTCCAAATTTTAAAAAGTTTGTTTCCTTCCACATCAGAACAAAGACAAACTGCAAAATCTTTGCATTTTTTCCATGAAAAAGAAGTTTTGTTTTCTGGCCAGCTCTAGTCCTTGAGCTTATTAGAATACGGTCTCTTTGGAAAAGGCTACATGAGAGTTGTTAATGTTTAGATTATTATGGTCTCTGAATGACATAAGACAGACAGCCTTAATCTAAAATAGATGCAAACCGCATAGGTACTCACCACTCACAAATGATAGCTAAGTTTTCCAGCAGTAAATATACCATAATTAGTCTTTTGTATTCCCAGATTCTCCACACATAAAATGAAGACACTGAATTCTTTGTCTACTTATAACACTAAGGGGGGGAAAAAGCAAAAAACAGAACTCCCCTTAGAATATTTTCAGAAGTGTTTCTGACAATATACTGTACACATTAGCATTATCCAATAGGTCACAAGCCTTGCAGCTGCTTTCTCTCAGTGTGCACATGATATACTAGACAGTTATTCTGACATGTTTGAAACATATTTGTGCCTTCCAGCTAAGCTTGCACTTCCAATTTAGAGGCCTTAAGTAAGCTCTAGGTATTTCTGAGAGCTAATTAAAACTTCATTATTAGTACTACTTCAGTAACAACTTTCCCATTTTGATAAGAAATCCAATGACTGACAGGCACCTCTTAGTTCACTGTGCTAACACTTATTAATTAACTTGCACGGAAAACTTGGTGACCAGAACCTCTCATTAACAAGAAAAACAAAACTGAATAATGACACTAACTATTCCTTTTATGTGTCAATAATGAGAATGCTGGGGAAATGCAAGTTTAATGAGGAAGGTAAACGTCTACAGCAAGAGTTTTGTTTGTTTGTTTGGGTTTTTTTGTTTTGTTTTTTAAATCTCCAGTTCTTTTTCCCTTTCAGCAGATGGGCAATGGTAAGAAGGTGTGATGTTCTAAAAGACATGCAAAATTATACCCTGGAGAACAAACTGGCTATCTGGTTTCTTAAGTTGGTATTGGTAACATATGCTTCCTGTAAAAACTCTCTGCTCAAGGAGGTGAGCTGCAGCACAAAACTAATCATTCTTTTTGTGGAAATGGTCTACACTACACATTGAAGAAATGCAACCTAGAGTCAGAACTAGGATTTTTCTGAGCTCTGGGGTCTACATTTAGGGCAAAATGCCCTCATACAATTTCTCTCTCTTTCATTAAGGAGCCTGGCAGTGTTTCCTATTCTCACACAAGTCACTGAAAAGGAAAGTGGTTTTTTTTTTCTGTTGTCCTTTTGCTGCTGCCCTCTTTTCTTGTTTGTTACATTAAATGAGGAAATGCCCACTTTGGTTGCGAGCCTGAGCTCCCCACCCTTTCACAATATACGTCTGATCATCAAGGATAAAGACAAGACTGTCACTAGACACACTGCTGCCCTAGGCAACCATCCCTGCTCACGCTTTCAGGGAACAGGGGTGTCTAAGCCATAGATGTCCTGGCGCAATGGCATCTGGCTATGGCTGCTGATGTTGGTCTGAGGGTGAGGGAACGACGCCACCCCTCATCCAGAAAGTTGTGCTGGGCAGTGGAAAAAGCCAAACCAGAATTGTGCTATTGTGGCAGTTCTAAGTGACTAGGGTTACCATATTCAAACATTTAAAAAAGAGGACACTCCACGGGGCCCCGGCCCCGCCCCCGGCCCTACCCCAACTCCGCCCCTTCCCCGCCCCAACCCCACCCCTTCTCCGCCCCCATTCCAACCCCTTCCCCAAAGTCCCTGCCCCAACTCTGCCCCCTCCTCTGAGCACCCCGCATTCCCCCTCCTCCCTCCCGCTCTGATCTTGGTTGGGGGTTGCTAAGTGCTTCCCTGCTCCCCACTCGCCCCGCAGCCCCTGCAGCCTCTATGCCCTTGCCTGCCCTGCTCCTCCTCACCCTGCAGCCTCTGCACCCCCTCGCCCCTGCAGCCTCTGTGCCCCCTGCTCCCCACTCGCCCTGCAGCCTCTGCGCCCCCTGCCTGCCCTGCCCCTGCAGCCTCTGCGCCCCCTGCCTGCCCTGCCCCTGCAGCCTCTGCGCCCCCTGCTTCCCACTCGCCCTGCAGCCTCTGCGCCCCCTGCCTGCCCCGCTCCTGCTGCCTCTGTGCCCCCCTGCCCCTGCAGCCTCTGTGCCCCCTGCTCCCCAATCGCCCTGCAGCCTCTGCACCCCCCCGCCCCTGCAGCCTCTGTGCCCCTTACTCCCCACTTGCCCTGCAGCCTCTGCACCCCCTGCCTGCCCTGCCCCTGCAGCCTCTAC
>NW_020664530.1:6048233-6091177 GCF_002925995.2 Terrapene triunguis | reverse complement strand
GCAGCCTCTGTGCCCCCTGCTCCCCACTCACCCTGCAGCCTCTGCACGCCCCCGCCCCTGCAGCCTCTGTGCCCCCTGCTCCCCACTCACCCTGCAGCCTCTGCACCCCCCCGCCCCTGCAGCCTCTGTGCCCCCTGCTCCCCACACACACCCCCGCCGCCTGCCCTGCTCCCCCCGCTCACCCGGCAGAGGGAGAAATGCAGGCTCCACGTGGACTCAAACACTTCCGAGCTGCTCTGTGGAGGAGGAGGGAGCGGGGGAGGGGGAGGGACTCTGGCTGCTAGAGGCCCTAGTGGCTGCGAGCGGCTTTCAATCAGGCCAGGCGTCCAATCAGCCGCGCCGCACTCCGCAGGAGGGGAAATCCCGGACATTTCTACTTCATTAGAAATCCCCCCCGGACGGCCATTTAAGGCTGAAAAAGCCGGACATGTCCGGGGAAACCCAGACGGATGGTAACCCTATAAGTGACTGCTGTTCTTGCTAGCAGGGGGAGTGGTGCATACATTTAAAGGTGCTGGAGCTACAGCCTTGCAGGTTCAGCTTCCAGAAAAGTGCAGGGGCTGGAGGTACCTTAACAAAATTGGCGGCTTTTACAGCCACCTGTGCAAATCTATACTAATGCAGTTCCTGACAAAGAATCGTCAGCTTGCTAGGACTAAAAATGTCTCCTTTAGAAAGATGCCATTGGCTAAAAACTTTACTTCTCAACCCCCACTGCTGACACTTTTGCACTTCTAACCATTTTCTCCCATTCTGATGCTGGAGCTGAAAGGGGCATTTCCTAAATGGCCTAAATTAATAAGAACACTTAGTCTCTCCGAATTAGCAAGTATCTGTGCTCTCTGGAGAAATGCTTGCTGAAGTTTTGTCCTGACTCTTAGGAGCAGGGACAGCAGCTAAATCTCACCAAATTACTTGTGAAAACCCTTTGATTCAAGACACTGTACACTTGGGGAAACTTGAAAACCCATCTGATTTACAAGTTAAGATGGATTCGCATATAAATCTCCAAAGAGAACCAGGCCCTTTTCTTTAAGCAAGCAATCACATTGTTAGATTTTGATCCATGATTTATTTTCAAAGGACAAGGAACACTTGACGTGTGCCCCCACTGTTGGCCTCCTCTACAGTCTTCTGTTTCTGTGTCTGAAAGGGGAGTATGCACCAAGAGACAGCCATTGTACTACAATGAATTTATTTTCCCTACTGGGGTTTACAAGTCTATTTGATGCAACCATCATTTAGAATATACCTTGTCTAAGGAAATCCCAGCAGATCTGTTGGAAATCTTTCATGCTGTTTTATTCCAGCACTAACAGAAATATGGCAGTTGCCAGTACTTAACTAAACTACTTCTTATGGACTGTATAGAAAAGAGAATCCTAAAAAAGACCATGTTTCCTGTGTTGGAATTCCTGGCTAAGTAACAATATGGTGTTTTGAAATACCTTGGGGCCAGGTGACAAACACTTTACTCCCCTTGATAAATAGCTACTCCTATGAGAAGTCCCACTGGCTTCAATAGGACTATTTGCATGAGTAAATTTACTCATCAGGATGACTAAAAACTCCACAATATGTCTCTTAATCCTCATTACACAATGGAATGTGGAACTGTTCATAATTCAGGTCTATTTCCCTTCAATCCTGCTCAAGAGCTCCATGTTTTGTTCCATCACTGAACCATTCTGTACTCATTCGCCATGGCATGAGAGGTATGGATCCAACTATAATAAAGGACTTGGCATCTGTCACTCTGTATATAAGGATTAAACACAAACTCATTTCCTCCAGGCTTTGTCATGAGCCGAGATATTTCCAATGGACAGAGCTGGAAAAGGGTACCGTTTCTATTTTTTAAAATTATTTCTTGTGGCAGTGACAATAAATTCATTGAAAATAGTTAAGGCAAGCTGGCAGAATTACTGGAAGCCTGCAGAAGCAGAGACTGCTAATTATTTTATCTTTGAAATCCCCAGTTATGAATGAATGACTTTTCATTGTAATCTTCATCTTTCTTTTCTACTTCCAGTCACCCATGAGGAATTAATGGATCTAATAGCCCATTCATATAGACTCAGGCTACGAATGTTTCAGAACTCATTAAAGGGCCTGATGATGAGCCCAGTTGAAGTAAATGGGAATAGAGAGTAAATTCATAATCAGCCCCAAAGTACAGTCAGACTTTGTCAGTATTTGGATGGGAAATCACCTAAGAAAACTAAGATGGTGCAGGAATTTGTACTGATAATTCTGTAGGTGGTATATTCCCATCTGAGTTGACATTGAATCAATGCTTCCCCTTAGTGTTTGGGAGCACTGTGCTGCTGAAGGTGTTGTCTTTCAGATTAAAGGTACAGATCACTTTGGGGCACATGACATTTTAAACAAGAGCAGGTGTGTTAAACCTGATGTTCTGGCCAAAATACAATTGGGTAATTACATTCTTCTACCTAAATTACTCCTGTCCTTGCTTATCTCTCAGGGAATTGTGAGCGTGAATTAAATAAGTAATGTTTATGCAGCACTTTGTGCTGTAAAGTGGTATTATTTTTTTCTATAGGTTGTGTAAAGATAGTTGGATAAAGGACCTCCCATCCTAAAAAGTTACACCGTGTTGCCATACTGTATGACATGATTTCTGTACGTTCTATATATGATAGTTTGTAAATTGATTGGGGATTCTTTTGGATAAATGAAAGTCATTATCTTTCAGCTGACAGGGAGAGCCATTTACACTTCTGGTGGTAAGTGACTTGAGTATTCCAGCAAGTCTCCACCTGTGCCGCCATCCCAATGCCTTCGGTAAGACAGTGTAAATTCACTTTCTCTGCGTCTTGAGTAAAGCTGGGATACTAATTACTGTGGCCGAAACTCTCAAAACAGATGGTTTTTACCACAGCTGGGAAACTTGCAGCCCAGGTTTATAAAGAATAAACCTCATCAGGCAAACCCAAATGGCTTTTTGATAGAATAACAAAATCAGCAGATGAAGGAAAAGTAGTAAATGTAACATAACTGGAATCGAGTAAACCATTTAAGGCAATCTCTCATGAAGTTTTACTCCCAAAACCAATTCAAACTGACTTGGCTAAAAACACTGTCATATAGATTAAAAACAAGCAAACAGGATGAAGGACTGTAAAAAAAAAAGTAATAATATCAAGATGCAAAAAGGTGTCTAACAACAAACTGTGTAAAGTGGAGTCTTACTTTATCTTTTCAGTAATAAGGTAAGAGATGCTTATGACATATTGAAGAAATTTGCAGGTGGTATTATATTGGGAGAAGTTGCAAATACCAGTTAGAATGGGGAAATTATACAAAAGTGTCTAAGTGAGGTTAGAAGTTTGGGCAGAAAAAAATAGAAAAATGAACTTCAGCTTGGAGAAATGAAAATTAATATAACTGGGAGGTAATTAATCTGAAATATCAGGTAGAAGTCTGGAAAGCAGTAACAATGAAAGAAATATAATATAGCAATTTAGACAAGGTACCGCAATACAAAATAGCACCAAAGAATGACCGTGCAATTTTGGGTTATATATGCAGACATTTCCTGTCATGGAGAAGGGCAGTATTAGTAGCAGTTGCTATTTACCTAGTTTTAATATGGCTGTACTTGGAAGCTTGCAGTTAAGTATGGGTACCTCCATTATCAAAAATATATGGATATATTGCTGAGAGTTGAGAACAGTAAGGGGACAAAGATTAGGGAACTGGGGTGAGTGCTTTTGAGGAAATATTTAGATAGCTGAGTATATACTGATCACCTGCACAATAAATAAGGGGAAATGAATAGCAATGTAGAAATATTTGAAGGATATTAGTCATATTGCATAATGCACTAGTAAAAAATGCTTGTGTACTATGACAATGAGGATATAAGAATCTGAACAGAAAGACAGGAAAGAAAGAAATGGGATGAAACAAGAGGATACAACTAAGGCTACATCTACACTACAAGCTAGGGGTGCGATTCCCCTGCACGTGTACACATAGTACACTCTCACTGAGTTAGCATGAGTATAAACAATAATGTAGCTGCGGCAGTACAGCCTGCCACACTGGAGGTATGGCTTAGCTCTGCTGAGTACGTACCCATCAGTTTCTGGCAGGTTTGCCCTCAGGCTCCAGCATTTCTGCCGCCCCCAAATTGCCGCAGGTGCCGCCCCTCTCCCTTGGCCGCCCCAAGCACCTGCTTGTTAAACTGGTGCCTGGAGCCGGCCCTGGCCATGCCTCTGCTGCTGCTACCCATGCTACCACAGCTATACTGCTGTTTCAACTTACACCAACCAAAGCTTATAGTGTAGACATGGCCTTAGAGTCTGTTTGTTTCTGTCATAAAAGGACCTTCAGTCAGCTGTCTCCTTCTCCTAGTTGCCTGTCCTTTTACTTGTGTTTATACTTTTGTGAGGCTTTTCCTTGGGGTATCAAAAGCCTCATTAATATTAGACTGCTAATCAAACATTCTTTCACATTGTTAATTAAGTTTCTGATCCCCCAAGTCAAGAGTGGGTCCTCCCCAATTAGCATTTGCAGATCAAACTTTCTTTGCTCATATCAAAGACTTCCTTTGAATCCCTCATAAAGGTTTATTGAATACCCCATTAAGAATTTCCTCCTAAATGTTATTTGGTGTCTTCCCAAAGGCTAGTCACCTCCTGCCTGTGGATTTGAGCAAATGCACCCTATTGAATAAGGTTTGTTAGCATTTTAATCACCTCCTCATCTCAGGGAGTTCCTTTGTTTCTCTGGCTGAATGGTTGATTTAACATATATCTTTCAGACCTGATCTCAAATTCATCATTCGTTAATACTTGCAATTTATATTGGACAATCAAGGCTGAGATTGTTACACTCAGGCTACATCATTCTTAGTGAAACGGCAGAGAAGATAAAAGGGAAGATTTCTTATAATGCAACAAAACACAAGGCTCAGCTAATGAATGGTCTCCAATGAGGGTTGAGCCAATTCTTGTTTTTCCACAAGGTCTACAGCAATGTGCTGTGCAATCGCACAGCAACACAAAATTGCACACTTCTTATGCAACCCCCCAAGTATCTGCAAATAGATACACATATTAGTCATTTATCTATAGGAAAGTTTGTAACAAAATTATTTTTCTGGTTTGGAAACCTAAGTTTGGCCAAGTTTCAAGTAATGTACAGTACTCCAAGTTTAGGTGCTATATTTTACATTACACAGTCAATGGTCCAAATTTCACTCTCAGTCACCTAGATGTACTCATTTATTTCCAATGAGAATTTCACCTACTTAATGGAGCAAGATTTGGCTCAGTACTGTACATTAAAATTGTATCTAATCAAACTCCAAGGTATTTGACACAGATGTAAGTGATTTAGAAAACAACTCTGCTCTTGATACACAAATTTAAATCGAGGCATCATATAAATAATCTGAAAATCACCATTTTCTCCCCTCCAGATTTTCTCCCACTTTAATCTTCTCATAGTGGTACAGCCTCATCATCTACTGTGGGATCCCACTGACAAAGCCACTTCAAGTTTTTGATAGCACCAGCCTGCTGACAAATTTGACTTATTACAATAATAGTTGTATTTGTAACAGAATTTGCTGCCAATACCACTGTCCTTTTCTTCTCTTAGCCTCAATTAAAAAAAAAAAAAAAACAATGCTCATTTTGTGCTGACTAAAATTTGAGCCTCCAGAAGTCACTTTTCAGGTCAATTATTTTGTTAGTGACAGAGAGTTCCAGGGCAGGATTGTTTGATGTATTCTGGCACAGAGTTCTCTGTTCCTTTACTATATGAAGGCCCAGCTAATGGGCAAGAAGATAACACTACCAAACAGGTCCCACAAACTGCATGTTTCCTTTAATTAAGAAGAGCAAGAGAGAGCATTTGCCTCAAGCTAGCTTCAGAAACAAGGGCAAAAAGAGTCCTTTCAGCAGCAGAACCATCTTCGACAATAGCTGGAGACTGGACTTGGGAGTGTGATTTAGAAAAAAACTCCAGGGGATGGCTTCATTCTTCAAAATGCCCATCTATTAGTTATACCAGCAATAACTTGTTAAACAGAGGTGAACTAGAGGCAGAAAGATGTCTGGAATTAAGCTAGCGCTCAAGCCAGAGACAAACACTGCAGTGATAATGGTGATACTGAGATATGATATTATACAGCTTACTTTTAAATGATGACTCCAGAGACTAGGAACTACAGGAAAACTAGAGGATGTGGCATAGCTAGCTGATAACACTGCTAGTAAAAATAAAGTATGTTGTCTGCCCCTTAACAAGGGGACTTCATTACCACTGTACATTGCTGGGATTCTTTATTTACTTATGGGCTAGTGTGAAATTGCATCAGTGGTTATTGCATTGTCAGAGAAGTGCTGATCAATCAAATATTTAGTTTTGTGGGCTTGTAGGTGCTATCACCAAACTACCACCTACTATTCTGCTGCTATTTGGTTCAGAGGGACAAAGTTGACACCTGCAAGTTTTTGCTTTTATAAGAAGATAAGCATGTGAAGTCATCACACTCTCATTGAAAAATAATTTTCAAAAATCCCTTGTCTCTTCTCTTTGTTTTGGCTTATTCCCAATCACGTCTTTTACTTTTAAATAAGCTCAACGGTTGGTCAGAAAATTACCTATATGAAATGATGTGCTAATAGTAATATGGCCAAATTCTCTGCTTGCATAACTCCACTGAAGCTGTTTACTTGCTATTCAGCATTTTGGATAACAAGCGTATAAAAATATCAGTACATTAAAAATGCCAATACATAAAACATGGCTAATGTTCCATAATACAACAGAGATAAAAAAATCAATAAAAATATCCCTAACAACCAGGATACAAGCTCACATGGGATAACAAATGCTGTTGGAACGATGTGCAATATACTATTTCTTCCTACTTCTAGGGAAAAAAGCCTTCTAATGTAGATTTACAGTGTATTTTATTACAGCTGTAATTCATGCCAGAATTTAATCTCTCTGTGTGCGTGTCAGTGTTTAAGGTAGCCCAACACCTTCCCATTATAACACTTTGTTTTGAGTTGTTTTTAACTTTGTCAAAACTTTACTATTTGGCATGAAATTTTCCATGCCTCAGACTAAATGTTTCTTGAAAGTTTCAGCTGAATTGGTTCAGTCACATCCAAGAATGAAAGTTGGGAAAAAATACATTATTTTGATTATGTGAAAAAAAAAAAAATCTTAAATCTATTTCACTGAGAAGTTCTAATGCTCTGGAGCAGGGACTTGAAATTTGGCAAGAGGACTGTCTTTGTGTCAGGGATGGGCCTTTTGCTCCTCCAGTGAGAAACGGCCTAAATTTGGCCAAGTTATAAACCTTCACAAAATTGTAGTTTGCACATGCTCAGTAATGCATTTGGCAGCTACATTCTCTGAAGATTCCATTTGCACTTAAGATACTCCCACCCCAGATGAAGCAGCCTGGCTAGGATTCAGAAGGGACAAGAGCTGGACCTGGGGCAGGGATTGAAACAAGGAGCTGAGGGTCAGAAACTGAGCTATGATGAAGAGCTGGAGTGGCAAAAACTGGGACAAAGAGCTGGGAGTTGGAGAGGGGAAGCAACAGGGCTGATGGCATTTCTGGGGATTTTTCACTTTTTTTTTTTAAACCCAAAGAAATTACACACACAAAACTGCATTAAAAACATTAAGGTTGCAAAATCAAGTATTAACAAGGTAGGAAATACCAGAGAACTATCTAACACATTTGTAAACAGTTCTTTTTTACATACATTCTACATAGACTTTGTACAATAGTGTTTGTATAAAGGGTTTATCAGCATTCAGTTGGAATGACATATATTTCACTTGTGGCTTTGCCACTCAATAATAGGGCCAACCTTATCATACAGGAATGAAACCATTAAACCACCCATCCCACCGTGTATTCTTTTATATTACACAATTTATATTAGCACAGCACAAGGGACTGAAATCTCCATTGTAACTCATTGGCTCTGCCACCAATCCTGCAGAAGGAAATTTCTTTTAAGCGGGTTTAGTAACCAGGGCATGTGTTTTTTTTTATATACGCACACAGTATTCTAAACACGAAAATATGGGATTTATCATACTGGATCAAACCCACAATCCATCAAGTTCAGCATATTGCCTCCAGCAGTTGTCAGAATCTAATGCTTTATAGGAACCTAAAAGACCCTGTCAAATACAGCACTAAGCTATTCATGCAACACTTTACATGGGGGAAAGATTCATTCTTGAACTTTGCCGTCAAGTCATGCTCTGAGGCATGAGATTTACTGATGTTGATTTGGTTGTGTCTATTTTAACTAGTAAGACTAAGAATGTTATTGTGGCTGACGCTTTGGTGCCAGCTGGCATATGTTTTTTACAGGAATCCCCTGGATTGGTAGCTGTATAAAAAGTTCACCAAAGGGTGATGTTTAACTCTACTGAGAGCCAGTAGCCCACTGATTGTCATAATCATTGCAAACTGTGTACAGATAATATTTGAGGAGTTATGTATCTATACTGAAAATAATGTTCTTAAGGTCTTGAAGTTAAGACAAGTATCAGGGGGTAGCCGTCTTAGTCCGTATCCACAAAAACAATGAGGAGTCCGGTGGCACCTTAAAGACTAACAGATTTATTTGGTCATAAGCTTTCATGAGTAAAAACCCCACTTCTTCAGATGCATGGAGTGAAAATCACAGATGCAGACATTATTATACTGACACATGAAGAGAAGGGAGTTACCTCACAAGTGGAGAACCAGTGTTGACAGGGCCAATTCAATCAGGGTGGATGTAGTCCACTCCCAATTATTGATGAGGAGGTGTCAATACTAGGAGAGGTAAAGTTGCTTTTGTAGTGAGCTAGCCGCTCCCAGTCCCTATTCAAGCCCAAATTAATGGTGTTAAATTTGCAAATGAATTTTAGTTCTGCAGTTTCTCTTTGAAGTCTGTTTCTGAAGTTTTTTTGTTCAAGTATGGCTACTTTTAAATCTGTTATAGAATGTCCAGGGAGATTGAAGTGTTCTCCTACTGGCTTTTGTATGTTACCATTCCTGCTATCTGATTTGTGTCCATTTATTCTTTTACGTAGAGAATAAATATACTACATTATTCTCCTATCCTTGGGAGCACTGGGAACTATTGGCTTTATGACTATAAACTCTATATAGCTTTGAAAATGCCGTTTTAGAGCAACTTATCTTCAATGTGTTCTCCTAATGCTGTCCTCTCCTCCCCTGTTTTTTATACAGCAACACAGAAAAAAAGAAAGAGGTAGGCTTCAAGGGAACAGGAAAGGTATTAGTGCAACCAAGTACGCTCACTTTATAGTAAATCTGTGATACTGAGCAATAAAGCAAGAAAATTCAAATGTAAGACTGAACTTATCCTTAACTAACTTCAACCGCTTTCATAACTCACCCTTTCATAAATATTGCAACACAGTGTGTGAAAGTGTAAGTCACATCAAACACTGATCTCAGACCCCCAAAATATCTCAGCACAGTGAGGTGAGCCAAGGAGAGAAGGGCAATGAGTTAAAGAGTCAGCTCCAGCCTCAGCTTTGATTTTTTTTCCCTTTTAAGGGACCTTACCCTGCACATTCAACTGGAGGCTTTTGCACAAAAGACTTGTAAGATTAAGTGAAAAGTTTGTATCTCAGCCTTACCATAGCTTCAACATAATCCTTTTTTGTATTTGCTTTACTATTAAAGGACACGGCTTCCTATAATCCAAGTTTATAAAACATATGAAGCATGATGTGACAGACAGGGAAACTTCCTGCAATATCTTTGGGAGACTATATTGTATTAAGTGTATGAATTGTTTATGCCTCATTGTGGGCCAGGGATTGTAGGCACTCCACAGCAGGGAGGGGAACCATAGCTCATCCAGGAAGTGAAAACAGTAAGGGTGAGCAAGGCAAATCACTCAGGTTCTTTGAGAACTCATGGAGGGTGCGGGAGGTCCCAGAGGACTAGAGAAGAGCAAACATAGTACCTATTTTAAAATGGGGAACAAAGAGGTCCTGGGGACCTATAGACCTGTCAGTCTATCTCTGATCCCTGAAAAGAAACTGGAGCAAATTATTAAACAATCAATTTGTAAACACCTAGAGGATAATAGGGTATAAAGAATATCCAAGATGGATTTGTCAAGAACAAATGATGCCAAATCAAAGTAATTATCTTTGACAGGGCTACTGACCTAGTGGATGGGGAGAATCAGTAGATGTGATATATCTTGATTTTAGTAAGGCTTTTGAGACAGTCCCACATGACATTCTCATAAGCAAACTAGGGCAATGTGGTCTAGAAGAAATAACTATCAGATGGGTGCACAACTGTTTGAAAGACTGTATTCAAAGTGTACTTATCAGTGGTTTGCTGTCAAACTGGGAGACTTATATTGGAAATAGGGATGGCCTCTGATAAGCTTTTAGCTTGCATGTAGGTTCTTCTATTGGTTTTATATGCTTTCTGTGTAATGCTTTTATCTTAAGACTAAAAGTGCTTTCTTAGAAGAAGAAGCTGCATGGTAACTTGTAACTGATGAAAATATACTGGTCATAGCCCTTGTAGTGAAAGCAATGCACTGGCAAATGGCCTTAAAGATAGATTGGCTTGCTGGAGATATTGCCATATAAGGTAGGGTCCAATGCAGCCTTAAAACCCCTGGTCAGAAGGAAATGAGACAGGTTTCCCCCCAGGAGAGGTGCCTTTGAGTGGGTGTCCTTGAGGGACCACAGAAGGGAGATAAAGGTGCAGTTACCCTGAAACTGTGACACATGGATTATAACCCAGTAATGAACATATGTATAAAGAGACATTTAAAAATAATGACCGATCAGGACTATGACACTTTACTGGGTAAACTTGCATTTAGTATATGTTTCCATACTACAGAGTATCATGCTGTTAAGAAATATAATGAGAGTTCACCTTGCATTGTATTGTGAGTTTCTTTCTTTGCTGGTTGGAGATGGGGGTATAAACATGTTTTTTTAATATGGAGTAAGAACTTATGATGCAATTGTAATTTGACATGATGCATTTATTTTTCTATGGGCTCAGCTGTGTGACCCTTTCTGAAGATGGGAAACACCTGTTCACAAGGACGGTCATTGGAATTATTGGGGCTACTTATGAGATAGTGCTCACCAAAGGTGTGTTAGCAAATTAAGTGGGTCCACATATTAACTAACACAATGGTAAACACAATTCAGCACAATGACTGTCATGTTTAACATTAGGTCAGCTCATTGGACAAACCCTAAAGTGTCGGCTCAGCAAGGTTAAGAGGTAGACACTAGGGATAGCCATAACAAGTTTACACAAAGAGTTTTTGGTCTATACTGAGCATTTAGCATCATGTTAGACAACACATTCTCTCATGATAAGAATTACCAACATAAGAAAAGATTCCACAGTCAGCCGAAAAGATTAATATGGAAGAATTTTGTATTCTTATGCTAGCCCAGAGAAGTTCTGAGAGTTTACATAATATCAATTTAGTAATCTTTAATTTATGCATATTTACATATGTGATGGGCATATTTTAGGGTTGGAAAAATAAATCAGAAAGTATTTTGCTGCTATCAGCCACAATTTGAACTGACTTATACTAGTATATATCCAGAGTAACTCTCTTGACTCTGGGCTTATGCTGGTGTAACAGATCAGAATCTGGCCCTATATGTTTATATAATCTGCTGATTAATTATAATATTGAAGTCATTGGGAATTAAGCACATGCTTACAGTTAAGCTTACAGTTAAGCACATGCTTAAGTACCTTCCTGAATAGGGATCTATATTAATTGGCAACATTCTATATTGCCCATAGTCCTATGAAGAGACCCAGGGCTTTGTGAAACTGTGGTGGCTTATTTAAGAAATTCCCGAGTAATGAGACAACTTAACAATAATTCGACAAATACTGCACTGGTGTTTTCCTGGCCTGAGCCTGACCTGTTTAACTTTTACAGTGTGAATTTAGTGCTTGTGAAAGGCATTGGATTAAGAGGTTTGGAGGCTGAAGTGTTCTAGATAGCCCCAGACAGGTACCAGGTCAGCAGTAGTCTTGTTAAATTCCCCCTCAGAACACACTTCTGTGAAACCTATCAGAGTTAATCCACCACCCAAAGAAGTGCTTTTTTATTTATTTATTTTATTTAGTTAGTTCCAGAAAATAAATGAAATATTGCTTCACCCAAAGTCCGGTCTCACAATGCTTTATGTCTCATGTTTCTATTTGGGCCCTGATCCTGCAAACACTTACGTATATGTTAGCTTCACTGATGTGAGCAGTCCCATTGATTTAAAAATTAAGCACTGGCATATGAGAATTTGCAGGACTGGGACCTTACACTGCGATCATCTCAAGGCAATGGCCTTTTCTGCTCTGTTTTATATATATTATAAGCACGCTATTGGCTCTCCACAAATAAAATAGAATACTAATCTTCACAGGGGGTCAGATTTTGAATGGTACAATATTTCACACACACAAGCCCTCATGTGTCCTAGCAAGTCCATGTTTGTGGAAGCAAACCATTACTTATTTGTGTTCATTAGGATTTGCACACAAGGAATGGTTCACACATCCCCTCCATTTGGGGGAGGAAAAAAGTGGAATTTTAAGGTTTCTAGACTGAAAGACTAATTACAATACCCTATGTCAGCATACTCAGTAGTTGCTTGCATGAGATGATGAATTTTCCACCTATACATTGCATATTAGCTAGGTTTACTGAACTAGCAGGACCATTGTTCTGATCTAGTATGACAGTTTTGGTGTTCCTTTTAATCTCTTACGCAACCATTGCAACTTCTGTTATTTTGCTCCAAAACAAAATATTGCTGATGAACAGGAAACACTCTAGAAGCATTTGTCTTAAATACATTTTGCCATTTAATTTAAGATGTCCCCTGGCTGGTATTCTTCAGGATATCTTTTATACATTCACCCAATTTATTTACAAAAAACCATTTTTTTCCCCTTGCACAAAAATGAGCATGCTATCATAGAATCATAGAATATCAGGGACCTCAGGAAGTCATCTAGTCCAACTCCCTGCTCAAAGCAGGACCAATCCCCAACTAAATCATCCCATACAGGGCTTTGTCAAGCCTGACCTTAAAAATCTCTAAGGAAGGAGATTCCACCACCTCCCTCGGTAACCCATTCCAGTGCTTCACCACCCTCCTAGTGAAAAAGTTTTTCCTAATATCCAGCCTAAACCTCCCCAACTTGAGACCTTTACTCCTTGTTCTGTCATCTGCTACCACTGAGAACAGTCTAGATCCATTCTCTTTGGAACCCCCTTTCAGGTAATTGAAAGCAGCTATCAAATCCCCCTCATTCTTCTCTTCTGCAGACTAAATAATCCCAGTTCCCTCAGCCTCTCCTCATAAATCATGTGCTCCAGCCCCCTAATTATTTTTGTTGTCCTCCACTGAACGCTTTCCAATTTTTCCACATCCTTCTTGTAGCGTGGGGCCCAAAACTAGACACTGTACTTTAGATGAGACCTCACCAATGCCGAATAGAGGGGAATGATCACGTCCCTCGATCTGCTGGCAATGCTGCTACTTATACAGCCCAAAATGCTGTTAGCCTTCTTGGCAACAAGGGCACACTGTTAACTCATATCCAGCTTCTCGTCCACTGTATCCCCGAGATCCTTTTCTGCAGAACTTCTGCCTAGCCATTCAGTCCCTAGTCTGTAGCAGTGCATGGGATTCTTTCGTTCTACGTGCAGAGCTCTGCACTTGTCCTTGTTAAACCTCATCAGATTTCTTTTGGCCCAATCCTCTAATTTGTCTAGGTCCCTCTGTATCCTATCCCTACCCGCCAGCATATCTACCGCTCCTCCCAGTTTAGTGTCATCTGCATCTATCTCTCTTCTTTACAACACAGAACTGCTGTTTCTCAGCACAGTTCTTGGGGAGGTTTTAAAAATGCAGAGGCAGCAAGTGCTTGAAGTATAAAAGTGTCCTGTCAACACACTATCTATTTTTTAAAGACATAGTGGTAGTGACAGTTACATCATATCCACAATATTGTCTGGTTTCACTAGAGCAAAAGCAATATTATTTTCCTGTGTCCATATTCTTCCTGTCATGGGGTCTCAACCTGTAGGTTGGCAACATGCAGAAGATGCTGAGCCACAGTGACTTCAGTGGAAGTTATAAGTGCTCAGCCCTTTTCAAGATTTAGACCCAAAGGGGTGGTTCGCTGTGGGAACTGAATAGAGAACATCCTATCTAATGTAAAAGATCATAATGGGAAGGAGAGATTGGGGCAATAGGGACCGTAAGGGAAGAAGGAAGCAAGGTCTAGAGCAACCCTTGTGATGGGGGAGGGAGGGGCAAGAAAAGTGCTGAGGAGGAGCCGAACTCTGACCCAGAAACGGTGGGATGATGTCAATAAGACAGGTGACACCCATCCATTTTCACCAGGGCTGGGAAGAACTCCAAGCTGATTTCTACCTTGATCCCATTAGAGATAAGGTCACAGCCGTTATCCAGGGCTCAAAGGACCCAAATCACAGGTATTTCTACTTCTCCCATACCAACTGACACCAAATGTCAAATGAAAGAGGAGCAAGGCTTCATTGTGAAGCCAACAACAGATGTACCTTGGAGAGCTGAGTTGGGGGCATGAATATATTTAAGTATGCAAACTAGGGTAGTCTGACTACTGAGATATATAGGACCTTTTAAATGTATTACTCAATAGTTGAGGGATGACCATTGTGCTCTCCTTTATCATTTACTGTAAGTTTTATAAAACTCCTAAGAAAATTTACGTAGGTTGGGATTTTCAAAGGAGCCCAAGGGAGTGACACACCCAAATCCCATGAACTTTCAATAGGAAATGAGTGGTTAACTTGACCATCTCAGACATAGCAAATACGGTAAGAGGATACAGTACCAGAAGCTCTTTTTCCTACCAAAGCTACTTTCTCTGTTTCAGCTCAGCACTGACTATGGACATTGAGGTTAATGGTAATTGGGACAAAATACAACATTGTTTTACAAAAAGTAGATTGTGCCAAACCAACCTCATCTCCTTCTTTGAGAAGGTAACAGATTTTTTAGACAAAGGAAACGCAGTGGATCTAATTTATCTCGATTTCAGTAAGGCATTTGATACAGTTCCACATGGGGAATTATTAGCTAAATTGGAAAAGATGGGGATCAATATGAAAATTGAAAGGTGGATAAGGAACTGGTTAAAGGGGAGACTACAACGGGTCATACTGAAAGGTGAACTGTCAGGCTGGAAGGAGGTTACTAGTGGAGTTCCTCAGGGATCGGTTTTGGGACCAATTTTGTTTAATCTTTTTATTACTGACCTTGGCACAAAAAGTGGGAATGTTCTAATAAAGTTTGCGGATGACACAAAACTGGGAGGTATTGCTAATACAGAGAGGGACCGGGATATCATACAGGAAGATCTGGATGACCTTGTAAACTGGAGTAATAGTAATAGGATGAAATTTAATAGTGAAAAGTGCAAGGTCATGCATTCAGGGATTAATAACAAGAATTTTTTTTATAAATTGGGGACGCATCAGTTGGAAGTAACAGAGGAGGAGCAGGACCTCAGAGTATTGGTTGATCACAGGATGACTATGAGCCGCCAATGTGATATGGCTGTGAAAAAAGCTAATGCGGTCTTGGGATGCATCAAGTGAGGTATTTCCAGTAAAGATAAGGAGGTGTTAGTACCATTATACAAGGCACTGGTGAGACCTCATCTGGAATACTGTGTGCAGTTCTGGTCTCCCATGTTTAAGAAGGATGAATTCAAACTGGAACAGGTACAGAGAAGGGCTACTAGGATGATCCGAGGAATGGAAAACCTGTCTTATGAAAGGAGACTCAAAGGGCTTGGCTTTTTTAGCCTAACCAAAAGAAGGCTATGGGGAGATATGATTGCTCTTTATAAATATATCAGAGGGATAAGTATCAGGGAGGGAGAGGAATTATTTAAGCTCAGTACCAATGTGGACACAAGAACAAATGGATATAAACTGGACATTAGGAAGTTTAGACTTGAAATTAGATGGAGGTTTCTAACCATTAGAGGAGTGAAGTTCTGGACAGCCTTCCAAGGGGAGCAGTGGGGGCAAAAGACATATCTGGCTTCAAGACTAAGCTTGATAAGTTTATGGAGGGGATGGTATGATGGGATAGCCTAAATTTTGGCAATTAATTGATCTTTGATTATTAGCAGTAAATATGCCCAATATGTGATGGGATGTTAGATGGGGTGGGATCTGAGTTACTACAGAGAATTCTTTCCTGGGTGCTGGCTGGTGAGTCTTGCCCACATGCTCAGGGTTTAGCTGATCGCCATATTTGGGGTCGGGAAGGAATTTTCCTCCAGGGCAGATTGGCAGAGGCCCTGGAGGTTTTTCGCCTTCTTCTGCAGCGTGGGGCACAGGTTACTTGTTGGAGGATTCTCTGCACCTTGAGGTCTTTAAACCACGATTTGAGGACTTCAGTAACTCAGACATAGGTTAGGGGTTTGTTACAAGAGTGGGTGGGTGAGATTCTGTGGCCTGCGTTGTGCAGGAGGTCAGACTAGATGATCATAATGGTCCCTTCTGACCTTAAAGTCTATGAGTCTATGGCTGGGTGTCAGTACAGCTGCTTTGTCTCTACAGGAGCATACGCTGATAGAGCTGCTCAATACAGAGATTGTGCTATTCCAATACTAAGCAGGATCAGTCTCTCCTGCAGAACAGGAGTGCATATCAACTCATTGCCCCGATCTTCTCAGAGGTTTGGTTACATTTTTAAGTAGTAATTTTGACAGAACAAGCAGCAGAGGAGAAATGTATTTTTAAAAAAAATCAGGAAGAAATTGGAGAAACTAGAGAGAGTCTTCACTGAGACTAATGGTTCTGGAAAGGGAATAAGGAGTGAATTAGAAAGCCCAAAATAGAAATGTTGTGTATAACTTTTGTGCTCAATTAAAACATATTGTATCTTGGATGAAAACATCCCTTTTCTTTCCATCAGTGGATGAGATTCCCAAGTCCTGTGCTCTATCATTAGCAGGGAGTAAACACTGGTAAACACCTTTGGACATAATGTGTCAAATTTAGCTCTGGCATAAACAGAATCAACACCCATTTTATGGGTGTAACAGTCACTTAGTACAGGGCTTTATTCGCTCTAAGGGACGAAAATCTGCTTTCACTGAATATCAATGGAGTCATACAGATGTCAGGATTTAACAGGATATGATCAATTGCAGAATATGACTCTCAGCTTGTGTATCAGATGTCTTGACTCTACCTTTCCTAACAACATGTAACTCAAACTTATTTCAGAAACTATTTCCTTGTACTCATGATCCTCAAGAATAAGAAAATGAGATAGTAGAAGAGAGCTGATCAGGACTTACCCTAGCATAGTCAAATTAAAAAAAAAACAACCACCATAATGACTAATTAAATATAAACACCCTCCAAATGCATGGAATAAAAATAGCTAGATTCTTCCAATTTTCTCTAGGATAGGCCTGAATCTAGACATCTTCTATTCCCACTCTACCGCACTGCAGTATATTCATAAGTTCTGCACTGGAGTATATTCACAAGTTCTGAGCACTCTCTTTCACCCCAGCACTATACAATGTAGGACATGTTTGCATTATATTCAGCAAGATTAATATGACCCACTTATAGCATCTATATTGGGGTTAGGGGAGAGGAACAATATCAAACACAGAAACACATCTGATGTGTATTTTGCAGACAGATAGCTGGATATACTTGATATAGATATACATCTATATTGATACCTATAAATTATACTAATATGAAACACCCCAGCAGATTGACGTATGTGGGGAAACCTCATGACCTCTTAAAATTAGAAACTCAAAATACAAGAGTGTAGTTAGGAAAAGTGATCAGAATTCACTAGTTGCTAGGCATTTTTATGGAAAGAGGGCACATTCACTCATCTTATTAAAATGCATGGGAATTGAAAATATCCTAAAGCCCGAGAGGGGTGGGGACAGAAAATCTATTTAACAGAAATGGGAAACTTACTCTAAATTCACCTTGAAAGCACTTTCCCCATCACAGTCTTACTGAGAGACTTTTGATTTGTCTCTTACCTAGCAGGTAATTATAGAACTTCTTTTCCCCCTGACTAATGCATACAAAAGGGGATCATTTTAACATTTTATGCAGATTATCATGGTTTGTTCTTACTGAGGTCTTTGTTGGAATTATTTCCTTTTTACTCTACCTCCCCGAACCAGCTTTTCTTTTTTTATTTCCTTTTATCCCCCATATTTTGTCCCCTGGCTGTATCATTTGATATTATAACTGCTTTATATTATTGAATATTGCTGAACTCTACACTTCAATTTTCCTTTGTCCCTATGACATAGAGGCCCATTTGTGGTTCCTTCCTCTGTGTCAGCAACTTTTGTCAGGCCTGACATACTCACTATACCTAACACACCATTGCTATAATCTGTATCTAACTAAAAGACATTTTGTAATATATAATTGGACAATTAATAACTCACTAATCATTAACATTCTTTCATGATGTACATACGTGGTTTTTATTAAGAATTATGGACATATGCTGGAAACATGGCTAAGGTGTGTTTAAACTAGGCATGTCAGGGGGAACTGGTAAAAAGGTCTGCCCTAGACAAAGGAATGTGTTTGCTTCTCTTACCAGCCTGGTTGACAGGCAAAAACAATGAAGGTCAATGTATATATTAGGTAAACAAAGCTATCAAGCAGGGGAGGAGGAGAAACTTCATCGGGACTATAAAGACAGGGGGTCTAAACCTCAAATGATAAGCAATTGAATCAACTGATTGTAACAATATTACTGATTTATAGAAGTACGAGTGAGGTGTTTCATGAAAGCCTATGAGACACTGGTGACTAATATCATTATGAATTGTATGTATTAAACTATATAAGGAATTAAGGATACTCATTGATATTATAATTTACAGTCCGTGACCAAACAAAGGGAGAAACAGGTTTTACCCAGGTAGGAAGGAAGACAGCTATGTACTTGTTTCCAAAGAAATTAGGCAAGATGTGACCAAAACCAATGGAAGCCCCACTTACATAGAAATCATCAGAGGGATTGTTAGTCCGTAGGAAGGGAAGAACAGATAAGGTCATCCTGCTTCTTGAAACAAGGTAATTGGACTTTGGCAGATATAAGCCATCTTTGGCATCCATCACTAGACAGACACAAGGGGCCAGAGCTCTTGCAAGCTGAGAAAGGTGGGTCCTTCAACCAATGGGGGTTGAAGTCTCTGGGAACTGAATATAGGTAAGAAACCTACTTAGGCAAAGACAAGGGAAGCCAGCACCTTGTACTTCTGTGGAAGGTCCAGACAGAGAGAAAGTCAGCCATGGCTGGGAAGAAGGAAGATTGGTGAGAAAAAAAATCTTGAGCAAAGGATGTATCTTGCTAGATTAAGTTTTAGACTTTTGGATGCATGTTTTCAGTCTATTTGCTTGTAATCATTTCTAACTTATCTCTTATACTTAAACTTTATCTTCCTTTCTTAATACATTTATTTTACTTTTTAATCTAACTGAACACTGAGTTTAATTTTAAAGTGAATGTTAACTCCAGTGTGTGTAGCAAGCTGCTGGGATTTGTCTCTTTAAAGAGGAAAACACACCTTATTATTCCTCTAAATGTTGCAGGAGAGAGATGGATGTTGCAGAGCACAGGGTTTGGGACTGCGGATGCATTGGGATCACCTGCTAATATTAACTAAGTCTGGTAAAGACAAGAATGTGTCTGTGATAATTGCTGGCAGGCTGTTGGATACAAAGCGATTGAATCAGAGCTGTACCTTATACAGAACATTGAAGTGCATGCTGGCTGTGTGTCCCCCAGGCAGGAAGCCACAAGTAGCAGAACCATTTTTGGGGCATTCAGGGTTATAATACAAGTGGTGGCACGACCTCTGGCTGGTCTGAGTTGCACCCCAGAATATGACAGTCCCCCTGTTTTCTCCTTTATTTTCAGATTTACTGTTGTCAAAGAACAACATCATTTAGGTGTATGTGAAAGGAAGTTGGGATCTTAACTAAAGGTCATATGCTGCCACTCTCAGGTGAGTAAAAAGATTGGACAGTGAAAACCCAGTGGCAAGCTCTCTGGGCTAAATTCTTCTTAAAGGGATTTCAAATGAAGCTGCACCCATGTAATTGAGAAGAATTTGACCCTGTGAGTTTAAACTTTCAAAGGCATATCCTCAGCTGGTATAAATCAATTTACATAATTAAGAATCTGGTCTGCCACCATAGAGAGTGTCTCTTCATGATGCTCCCTATACTGGCTTCCACTCCTCCCTGGCTGCATGGCTCCCTAAGAACCCACTGCCACTGTCTGACCCCTGGCACCAGTCCTCTATTCCT
The DNA here is from genome assembly GCF_002925995.2 of Terrapene triunguis. Classification (NCBI taxonomy): domain Eukaryota; kingdom Metazoa; phylum Chordata; order Testudines; family Emydidae; genus Terrapene; species Terrapene triunguis. Next base: position 6,070,733 of record NW_020664530.1, on the reverse strand, counting down.
TCTAATGGACTATAGGGTGAAGAGGGGGAGTTACAGCAGCAGTAAATACTGAGTGAATTTCCAATTAAAAATAAAGTCAGCACATTGTGTGGTAGGGAGAGCTCAAAATTAGCCATTTAAACTATTCGAAGAGGGCTCACATGTTGGGACCTACAGTCGTTTCTGTTTATATCCCTCAAAGCTGTTTTATGTTTGTTTTTTGAATCAGAGATAGGGCAGGGACTGTGTCCTCAAGAATGGATAAAAGAAAGGGCTGTCCTCTCCAGATATGGAAACTTCTATTACATGACAGCGATTATAATAGCCAAAATCCCAGATTGGTTTCTAAGCCTCAGTGCTAGTTGTTCTGATGTGTTCTTCAAAAGGAAGGCAGAGAGAAATGATTCCTTGTTTTGTTTATTCTCTAATGCCCTTGTCCAGGGTAAAGAAAGAAAATGCAGGCCATCAGTGTTCCCAAGGGATTGGTTATACTATATATTGGGGAAACCAACTAGATAAATGGATATGAAGATAAAATGTTCTGAATGTGTCTAGAAGGTCTGAGTTGTTGAACTGCTCTTGTGGTTTCCACCCCGAGAAGACAGGAATCCAGTTTTGTTAATTAAGCATTGTGTGGTGAATAAGTCACATCTATGATTCTAAGTTTTTGCAGGTGATAGCCAAGATGAACATGGAAGTTAAGAGATCCACAATCCTCCCCACAAAAATCACAGAGCTTTCTTGTTTGTAACAAAGGAAGGGGGAAAAAAATCTTTCAGGCAGAGGGGCAGTATTTAATACGAGTAAAGGACCTCCCCCAAAACCCTCAGCAACGTGGGCAAACAAACATTCAAAGCTTAAAATAAACCAGCTAAAGGTTTGAAGCTTTGCCCTTCAAGGTATGGAGAGCAGTTTTTTCCTTCTTCAAGCAGCATGCCAGCCATCAATGAATTTGTCCTGCTTTATATATTCTTCAGTCAAATAGCTGCAACTACTCTGCTCTCTGTCCTTGTGCTCCTGAGGGGGAATTCCTTGGGGTTCAAACTCCGTCTTCGAAATACTCTCTTAGGTCTCAATCCTGCAAACACTGCTACTTTTAAGCAGCTTTCCAGACACGAATAGTCCTGTTGAGTTCAGTGAGACTACTCCGACATGAAGAACAGGAGTACTTGTGGCACCTTAGAGACTAACAAATTTATTCGAGCATAAGCTTTCGTGGGCTACAGCCCATTTCATCGGACGCATAGAATGGAACATATAGTGAGGAGATATATATACATACAGCAAGTTACATTCCTTAAAGAGCACATGGCAACGTCTAGAATTCACACATGGCACTTTCTCTTCTTTCCTAACCTTTTTTCCCTTCCTTTTTAATTTTTTTCCACTTCATATTATATCTTAGGTTTTTCAATACATCAATCTGGTACAAACATGACAACCTTTACATAACATACATGTGTAATGAATTCCTTTTAAATCCTTCCTCTTACTCTGTGTATTTGGTGAAGTTCATTTTTAATAAATATTTTTAAAACAACTTCAGTAAGAGAACTCTTTTATTCTGAGCTTTATCATAAAACAGCACAATATTAAATCTTCTTGCCTATAATGAAGGCCAGTACTTCTTTTGCTAGACACAATACCTATTATTTAATTTGGATTCCCAATGCTTCATTGTGCCTTCCACACACAGTATATATTTTAAAAGGAAGAAGCCTCTCCTATGACTACCTTTAGGAAGAGGAGGATAAGCAATAGCTTTGTTCTTTTGCAGGTTAAACTTTTCAGAAGAAGGAGGAAATTAATTGCTGCTCTGTGACACAGGTGAAAGGCCAAAACAAAAGTTACATTACTGCCTGCAGTAACAAACCCTGCTGTACTAACATGGAATACAAACAGTCTAAGGCAATACATTCTTTTTCTATTCTCAGTTCGTAAATATAAGGTTTTGTGTTCTCCCCCAGAGAAACTGTGAATGCCACAATTTTTCATATCCTCATTTCTAACACATTACAGTCAATACAATAGACTCTGTTCTCACCTAAGGCTGACACTGATTCAGGATTTCCCTGGAATGTCTAGGAATCAGCTTCCAATTTCAGGAGAAAATTAATCAACTATTCCAAAATGTAGGCATATGGCAACACTCCATTTTGTAGGCCCTGTTGCCCCCTCAACAACTGAATCCTGAACTACTTCTGACCTTCCACTCACAGTGTGGCATTTCCTTAGCTGGTGTGAATCAGCATAGCTCCGTTGTCTTCAATGCAGGTCCACTGATTTACATCAGCTGGGGATCTAGCCACACGTGTCTGTCCTATGACTTAACAAAAAAAATCTGAAGTATTCTCCAAAATTCATGGGTTGGGTGAAGATATTAATAGAATCCATTAATGCAGAGGTACAAAACCTGAATTGCTATGGTCATCTTCAGTGATTTTTCCAGTTGCCTTAGATAGCCAAATATATAGCCAGTATTTCCCCAGGTATTTAATACAATAAATATTCTGAAGTATGAGAAACGCTACAAACATCAAAGTAACATTTTTTATAATTATCTAAGTGTGTAAGGCAACCCTGGGAAAGATTTTTATTTTATGTTTTTCAGGAGGGTAAACATTGTACTTCTTCTAGAACAATAGTTCTCAACCTTTTCCATACTGTGAATTCATGTTGCAACACACACAGATTTGGGAATCACCCCCCTCCCAGCTTTATTTCCCCTTCCATCCTGCCACAAAGAAAGAGAGCATTGTTGTGATCTCCCTGAGTCCTGGTTCTAGAGATCATGACCCCCCTCAGGTTGAGATCCCATGCCTGAAAAACCTCTTGACAATTTTAATGAAAATCAATGCAGTGGGAAGAAGAGATTCTGGGTGTGTCCGTTTGTGAGTCCCACATACAGGGAATAAAGTAGAGAAAAATGGAGAGAATGGAAAGAGCAGAGAGGAAATTATCAATATTGTACACTCGTTCACTATTGCCCATCAGCTTCTGAGAGCTGCCATAAGTCTACATTGATTTTCTTGATCTAGAAATGGAATTCCTAACGGTCAACAACCCTAATGCTAGACTATTATATTTTGGATAAAATTGTATGCTCTTTTCATATACACACAATAGAGATCAACAGAAGATATATATTTTCCAAGGACCAGTCAGCCCATTCAAAAGAGTGCACTGCACGAGATAGTGCTTGAGTTTTAGGCCAGTGACTTACCCAAATGTTTCCATCCTGGTGATATGGCTTCCAGTTTCTCCCTGTATCACTATACAGCATCCGGTATTGAGTCACCCAATCAGAGCTGCTGTATCTGCCTTGCGTTGCGATAGCGCTGATTTGTTTCCTGCTCCCAAAATCCACCTGCAGCCATTGATAATGGTCACTATCTGATGGAGACCAGCCTCCAGCCCCTGTTGAGTTGAAACGAGACAATCAGATGTCTTAATCCAGGCTGCTTTTGAAGTGAAGACATTGAAAAGATGCTAGTTGCTGGGTGTAAGCAGAGAACAATATAACACTAATACAATTAAAACATATACAAAAGAAATATGATGAGACCTAAAAAAAATTGTCACCTCTTTTATATATGCCACAGGAAACTCAATTTATTTCAAGCTGTTTCAGATTGATACTATAACCTTTTCATGATGTAGTTATATGATGTAAAGGAATACCCTACAAATGAGACTCTTTATAATTCCTTAATTAGAATTTATTAGTAAGTGTCAAACTTTAATTGTTAAGGGTTGACCAATTTTCCATGACGTCCTTTGTCAGAGTCAGTTGACGCAAATCAGTGACAATCTATTGATTTCTTATACCCTTTAAATGCTATTTCAAATTAAAAAAGATTATACAAATTAATTGGGAGGGAATAATAGCATGCATCTCTAATTTCCTTCCCTGCTAGTCCAGCATTTCACTGAAATGCATAGACCTCAAAGAATATCTACCAGAAGTAGTTAAAAAGGAAAGGTACTGCAGAAATGGCTCTGATTTTGATTTGCTGGGTGTACAGGATGTCATAGAGTACATTAACTGATGCTTGAAAAATGTATTATCACTCTTTATGGGGCTATGAATTAACTTGATAGTAATATTATTAGCAATATTCTTTTCAATCACTAGACTGTGTTGAACTGTTCTTAATAAACAAGGACAATGGTGCATAGATAAAAGCGAGTGTCAAGGCATTAATGCAGGTTACTCTACTAAAGCTCAAAATATTAGAGGAGAAAATAGCAGTTAGTTACACATAGGGTTATAAAAGACATTGAGATTGTGGCATAATGTGCTATACTGTGAAAGTGATGGGTTTTTGCAAAATTATATCAATAATTGTAAGTATTACATTGGGAAAAAGCAGAGAATAATTATATTTATACTCAAATGTGAGATAACTATGCAGAAAAAAATCTGCAAAGATTTAAAATGACTCCAACGATTTGTTCCAAACACATTGCTGGGATCTGGCAGGTATTATGTGATAGTGCAAAACCATTTAGTTTATCATGTGGTAACTCTATTACTTTTTTCCATTGGTAGGACTAAATTTACACCCCAGTCCTTCTAGGCAGCCCCTAGGTTGCCTTCTGATCAATCAGCTGGCTTTATTAAATAAAGCAAACAAACCCCACCAACACAACTACAAAGAACTATGGTCACATACGCATATAGGCAAGATGGTTTTCCACGGGAATCAAAGCCAGAACTTTCATCAGCAGTACCACAGGGCAACTACCAGCGAGAGCCTTTAATTTGGAGAAAGGAGGCAGTTGTATAGTCACTGAGACCAACCAATGGTGGAAGTCAAAGTCACACAGACTTGGCCTTTTTCAGCATATGCCCACTTAGTACATACTGCTTCATTTTCTGTCTCTAAATTGTTGAGATGGTGATTCCATCATTTCACACAAGAAATGGGTGCCTTTTGATACTATATTAACTGTAAAAAGAACAGGAATACTTGTGGCACCTTAGAGACTCCACAAGTACTCCTGTTCTTTTTGCAGATACAGACTAACACGGCTGCTACTCTGAAACTTACATTAACTGTAGTGATCTAGTATTATAGTGATGTAGTGAACTGTGTGTATATGGCTGTGATCCTAAGAGCACCACAGCACCAGCAGGCACGCTGTTGTCATAATACCGAAAAGGTGGCATGCAATATACCATTGGAAAACTAATAACTCACTGATCATTAATATTCTTGCTTGATATATGTATGGTAAACCCATAAAGGACTTTATACGTACTGGGAATATGGTCTTAAAAGGTACTTGGCAAGCAGTGTCTAAGCCATGCCTGACAAAGAATGTGGTTCTGCCTGCTTGAGTGTGTGTCTGATGTAAATTAAGCAAGGTGTAACCAAAGACAAAGGAAAGCAAGTGGGGAAAGAGGGCTACTTATCAATCTTGGCAGGGGCTGCCGACTGCATGCCCAGAAAGCCTTCCCGTCTCTTGAAGCAGGGTCAAAGAACTTCAGGAAGAAATAAGCAAAGAGAAAGAGCCATTTTGGCTTCTATCACTTGAGGCACTAAAGGGTCCAGAGCTCTTGAAATCACAGAACGATGGATCCTTCAGCCAAGGGGGGTGGTCGTGGTGTCTCTGAGTATAGGTGAAAAACCTGCTTATGCAAAGGCTAACTTGCTGAAATCAAGTTTTAGTCTTTTTAGAAGTATATTTTTTTACTTTTATTTGCTTGTGATCCTTTCTATCTTTATTCCTTAATCTTGGTATCACTTAATCCTATTAATTTTTGTTTAATATATTTGTTTTACTTTTACCATAAACCACTTCAGTGCTTGTTTAAAATAGAGTGTTTGTTAACCCCATGTAAGGTAATAAACTACTGGTACTGTCTCTTTGAGGGAGCTTAATTTCTGTAAGTGTTCAGTGAGAGAGTTGAACACTACAGGACAAATGGTTGTGGGGAAATTCGGGACTGCTGGGGTCACCTTTCAAAAAGGAACTTGCACCTAGAGTTGCAGGGCAGGTGTTGACACAACCTCTTCCAGGTCTGGGTTGAACCTGAAAGCACCACAATGGCTTGAAATTTTGAATTTTTCAAAAGGTGTTATAGATTACCACCACCATGACCAGGGGGTTAGTTTAGTGCTCATTTACATGCATAGTATAATGTGGGAATTTAAAGTAATTATTAAAAGCATCTATGGTGATATTTATTCACACACACATACACAATCAGATTTACTAGACTTTTCACAGAAAAATGAATAAGGCAGGACAAAACAGAATATACCCCCTTTATTTCTCCTTTGCACTGGGTTTGAGTGACTAGGTACATTCATTTGTGAATCTAGTAGATTAGCCCCTCCAGTCAATCAATGCCAATATCCCCTTCCATGTTAGTATATCTGAAGCTGATGGCACACAATGATAAAAAGGTGTCCATATGAAGGTACTCTGACCACTATCTTCCTGACCCACTATAGACAGGGTGTGAGGAGCATAATGGTACTAAATGGATGCCCTTTAAACCAGTTGCAGTCTTTAAATCAGAGTATAAAAGTATACAGAAGTTTCACAGCAGATGAAATCTGATTGGTTTCTATTATTTCTTTTCCTTTTTAATTTTTTAAATTGTATTTAGCATTTATGGAATGTTTAGGATTGAACTCTCTGGAAACTCAATCTTTTTGTCCATAGAGCAGTACAATATAGAGAGGAACAACAATGAAATTTCCCCCACAATAGCCCTACAATGAACTATTTCTGAAGTGCACAATGGCACAAGGTACTACAAGGTATTACACATTATTTAGATTGTAAATATATATTTTTATATATATTATATATAAGTCGGGGTAATAGCACCACCTAGTGTTAAGGTAGTATTGCCTGACCTATGGGTTGTGTACTAATTATATTGATTATTTAAGAATTCCCAGTTAACAATCTGAGGTTGGATAGGTGCTTGTCGCAAGATCAGGCCCAATATCATTAGAATTACTGTTCAACTAGGAACCTCGATGTACATGATTACAAACACTCACACTTAAGAAAAAAATTCTGTATTTGTAATAGTTTTATTAATACAGTTAGCAAAGTTAGAAACACTGCAACCCATCAAGGTAGTTAGAGATATTTCAGAATGTGCATCTGAGCATCCATATACTCACACCATCCCTTGCCTAACAACCTGAAGTGTTAGTCATTATCTTCTTCATCATCATCTTCCTCGTCACCATCACCAGTGGTCATCATCCGAATGTCTCCCAATAGCTACATCTCCCAAGGCACACAGGCTGGGATTCAGTTTTTATAATGTTTTATACTGAGACCATTATGCCTAATGCATATTAAGTAGGAGTTTCATCCCCTTTTCTTTATTTGTATTTCTTCAAACTACTAATATTGGGGAGCCCTTTTCCCATAGGTTACTCATCCATTTACCTCAAGCTTATTAGCATATATAACAATCTGTTATAATAGTATTCTTGTGGACAGACATCTGCTGATGTTCCTAACTTTAAAATATCCAAAACTGGTATAAACTAGCTGTGACATTGGCAAATCAGGTGCCAGCTCTTGCCAAGGCTTTAGGCCTAAGCTGAGCACTGACAAATTCATTGCTAAAAACTTGTCTGGTTCACCTACGTATTAGTATGGTTAAGATGGGTGTTGAACATACAACAATGCATTTAGTGTTCAGAATTTATTAAATGCTTTTTAAGTTGCTGCATGCATTAATCTCACTTACAATATCTTTATCACACGCTATAAGGTAATGATAAAATTTTTGCTTTATAACTGTAAAAAATGTTTGCTCTGAAACTGTGAAACTCTCAGGAGGGATTGCTTCCTGCTCATCAAGAAGGCTATCCAAACTAAATGGAGAGTCTAAGTGCAAAAAGGGCTCATCCCATCAGCCTGAATTCTGAAAGAAGAAAATAAAAATAACTGAGAAGAAATTTTTTCTCCCTTTTTTGCTGTTTGGACTCTCACAGGGCTAGAGCTATGAAACAAAAGCAGAGATCCCCAGGATCGACCTGGGTTAATCCTAAAAGACGTTCAGAGCTGACACACTACTACAACTCTGTCACCTTTAAAACTCATTTGTGTGTCCTTGCCTGCTTGTAATAACTCTCATTTCCTTCTTAGTTAACAAATCTTTAGTTTATTTATTACAGGCTTGGCTACAAGCGTTATCTTTGGTCAGAGATCTAAGGTACAAATTGACCTGAGGTAAGTAACTGGTCTCTTGGAACTAGAAGCAACCTGAATCTTTTGTGATCTTGGGTGTATAGCAACCAACTATCGCTAAACTCAGCTTGCTCGGGTGGCAGGATAGACTGGAATGTCCAGGAGCCTGTCTGTGACTCCATGGTAAGACTGTGTTTTAGGAGTTCACACTTGTAACTGCATTGATGGAATCTAGTTATAGAACACACAACCAGTTTGGAGTCTCTGCCTGCTTCTTGACAGTCTGCCCTGAGACTGGCACTCACGGCCATGAACTACTCCAGACAGCGTGACACTAGCTTTCTGTGGTTACCAGTCAGCATTCTATCTTGTGATACCTTATAATCTAGGGTTACTCCTAGTTAACTGCTAATGCTTTTTGTGCCTTCTGCCTTGATTCTTTTAGCTAAGCTACTGTCTTTCAGGTCTTGACATTTGAAGGTTCATTGCATTACTGTTTTAACTTATACCGATCCTTTATCTATAGGCTATAGTAGCTTGACACTTCCCATTTTTACAAGACTCTTTTTTCAGTTGATTATAAAACTTTGCCAGACTTCAACTGGTCAGGCTTAATTTTTCCATGGCAGGTGTCTGACTCAGAATTTTTCTAGGAAAGTTTCAGCTTCAACAGTGGAGCCATTTCTAAAAACAAGGCGGGGGGTGGGGGGGGGGGGAAATTTGTTTTGCAAATTTAAAAAAAAAAAACCCTCTGGTAATCTCTTCTTTCAGAATCTATAGCATCCCCGTTTTGGAACAAGAACTTAAAATTTGGCAGAGAGTGGCCTTTCTATCAGGGATGCGCCTTTTGACGTTCCCATGAAAATCAGTCCACATTTGAGCAAGTTATAAGCCTTTGAAAAATTTAAGTTTGCACATGCTTATGACAGGATTCATAGAGAAGCAACTAACATATCTGAAGATTCCATCCTCACTGCTCACATTCCATCCCCTCAGATCCTAGTGCTGACCAGAGTGTGCATGTGCCATCCAAACTGAGCAAGTGATCATTCACTATTCTGGGTATACAGAGGTGAAGCTGGACCTTCCTTGTAATTACTGCTCGAGGGCAGGGAGGGGCCAGGCACTAGAAATGAGAGCAGGAAGCCTGCCTCTCCTGTGATCTCAATGACGCGATATATCGATCCCCAAACGCGCTCACCGTCGACTCCGGAACTCCACCAGAGCGAGCGGCGGTAGCACAGTCGACGGGGGAGCCGCAGCCGTCGATCCTGTGCCGTGTGGACCCCAGGTAATTCGATCCAAGATACTTTGACATAGCGTAGCTGAAGTTGCGTATCTTGGATCGATCCCCCCCACCAGTGTAGACCAACCCTAAGTACTCCATAAAATCAGGTCCTAGGAATCTTAAATCAGACACCCAAAGTTATTGGAAACTTTTGACCTCTATCTTTTTGTGACTCAGTTCTGCATCTTTCAAAAGAGGATAATTAATACCACCCTGTCATCTCACACGGTGTTGAAAATATACATTAATATTTGTGAAGCACTCACTTCCTGTAGTGACGAATCCTATGAGAAAATTAATAATTCTGTATTCAGTACAGGAGTTGAATAATGTGCTGTGAATAAGGCCACCCACTGAACTAAGAGGATAAAACCAAATATTGAATAGTTACTCATTAACTATATAAAAGAAGGGTTCCATGGAAAAATTAATATATGATCTTGTAGTAAAAGACTGCATCATAATGAACATACTCCAGGGGACAGAATTAAGGTTGCACTGACAACCTTAATTTTGGCATTTCTTAACTTTGGAGTGCTTGATTTAGCAAACTTAATATTTTTAATTTTTTTTTAATTATATAGATAGATATTCTATAATTTAAGAAATAGTATGTGATTAAAGACTCAAAGATGAAAGTTAATGATGCACATATGACCGTAACTTTTGCAGTTTTTATATAAAAAGTACCAGTATATAAAAGCTACTATGAAGCAAATTACTGACATAAATCTGTAAAACTGATGTCCTTCAAACAACATAATTGTACGTCTCATACGCTGTAATGTAACTGAAGTTACTTTTCATACATGCGTGTTTACTGTAACTGTAGTATAGTTAAAGAAGAAGATTTTATGGTAAGTACATATATCAGAAGGAAACCTAACTACAGTCTCATTACATTCCTACTACAGTGGGACAAAGTTTTATCGCAGTCACATTGGTATTACTGAGATCAGACTTTGGCCTGGTGCAGCTAACAGACCTTTTGGTGACCTGCAAACTGTAGCTAGCTTTTGGAATCTTTTCACCCAAAAAAGCAATTGAAAAGATTTTGAAAATTTTGAACGACACTTGATTTTCCCTTCTTTAATCTGAGGTGACACCACCAGCTCACTTCAAATCTGCCAAAATTGCTATCACATGTTAACAGCTCAATTAGCAATACCAGACTGGGTCCAATGTGAGCTGATGACCTAGAGGGGAATGGTGTTGCAAGCCAGAACCTGTAACTTGACCTACTCGACTCATTTCTAACAAGGTAGAAGCAATAAAGGATTTGTAGTCAACAATGTTCTAGCAAAAGTTTATGTCCCAATTTTGCAGCACACTATTGTTTAGGATGTGCCCTCATCTTTCTCCCCAAACAAAAAAGGGAGAATGGAACTTGTTTCAGTAGGAAAGGGAAGTGAAAGTCACCGGGCAAAGGGATGAGCATATTTGATATTGCTACATATGCTGCTTAGCAGAGCAGCTTGTTCAGGAAATGGTGATCAGCCCCAAAGGGAAGGCAGGTGTTAGACCTTCATCAGAAACACACTGTGAAGATCAATTAAAAGTTTCCTGTTACTATCTGATCTATCAAGCAGTGTAATTTGGAGGAGTTGATTACTTTGTTTATTTGGCTTGTGAAATCTGTAACCTCTATTGATCCAAGGATTAAGTTTTTTTTTTTTTTTTTTTTTTTTTTAACCAAGTACACACTCTGGAATAAATTGTGCGAATGTTGGATTAAAGTTGCCCCCCCGCAACCCCCCATGTGAGCCTCACTGGGGCCTCAATTCAACAAATCAAAGCATATGATGAAGTCCATGCTCATTCAGCAAAGCACCAAAGAATTTGCTTAACTTTAAGCATGTGTGTAAATTGTATTAAAGTTCATGTGATTTATGCATGTGCTTTGAGTTCAGCATGTGCTTACGCATTTTGATGGATGGGAATTGTTTGCTGCATTGGGGCCTGGAGGAATAGTCTGATATTGCACAGGCAGGAGGAGGGGTTGTTAACATGCAGAAATATCTTACAACATTTCTCCCTTCCTATAGTGGTGGAAAACTTTGAGTACAAAACTGATGTCTGCATTATGCTTATGCTGGAATTCTGTGCATTTTTTAATCTAATATAGATGCATGAGAGTATGGTGAATTACCCTTCGTGAAAAACTGATGTGGCTAGGATATTGGAAGTGTGAAAGTTGGAAAAAGTGCAGACATTTTAGTCTTCCAGGAAGAGCAAGAGTCAGGCTAACTCTTCTATTTAATAACGTGAGACTTGAAGGCAGGGCCTAGGTGGGTGAATAGCAAGAAAGCAAATGGGAACAAACTGTAAAAGATACTGTTTTGACCTTGTGTTAAATAAGAATGGAATGTAGACTGTGGCAGAAATTAATAAAGTGAAATATTAAAAAAAGTATAACAAAATGCAGCTGTTGCTCATTATTGTATGTAATTCAAGGTATAAAAGCTTGCCTAATTGTTTATCTAACGGAGACCTGCCCATGTGTACTCTCCCGTGCATATTGCAATTGCTTGAAATAAAGCTGCCTCTAGCTTGTTGCTCCAAACTCAGAGTGAGGACTTTGTTTTCCTCCACAGAAGTTATCAGTAAGAATTAGTTTGTATTGAAACTGATGGTGAACATAACTATTTTATTAATTCCATTCTTGGTGTTCTTAGCACTTTGTTATAAACTGTTTAATTTTTTTTAGTTATTGTTTATATCTTGCATTTTACGGTATGCATTCTTTGCATTTTTTAAAAAATATGGTGGAAACCAGACATCAACTATATTTTTGATGGTAAGCAATTAATTTTTATTTTATATAGAGCATATAATGTAAAATGTCACAAATTGCTTCATAGACTATGAAAGCAATGCAAGTGAGTTACACACGGTTAGAAGGCATTAAAAGTACATAGCAATTAAAAGAAAGTAAATATATTGAGGTAAAATGGGCTCACTGCATTAAAGAGACAATGGGCAGATTTGTGTGTGTGTGTGTGTGTGTGTGTGTGTGTGTGTGTCTCTCTCTCTCTGAATGGTAATACATAAAATCACAGACAATATCTTGTTTCCCAATTTTATTTTTATGCTATTCCAGAATAAAATGTGATGATACACATTTTCCTACTCACCAAGAGGCAGTGACATTGACTAACAGAATAATTAATAACTTGGGCCAGATTATCCTACCCTAACTCATGCTGGCTAGGAATTTACATCACAAGCAGTCCTCATTAACTTTAGCTAGAGTCAGGATGCCAGAATCTGGCCCTCTGATAACAAATAAAAGAGAACCATTAGGTTAGCGGTAGGAAGCCAGCACTGAGAGCTGAACATAGCAGGCCCTTACAACCGCAAGAAGAGTGTGCATGCACAGGAAGCCTCCCTCCTACCAACTGCCTGACCCACATAATGGCAGCCACAAATGTAGTCCCTTAATTAGTGTGAGCAGTCTCCGCTGCAATGAAGCACACTAATACTTAACAGAAGCAAGCACACAAGTTTATATCCCAGCCACTGAGGCAATTGCTTGGATCCTTCTGTCTCCTCATTGCTTTCAACTCTCCCCAACTCAGGGGTACTGAACAGATAAAAAGAGGAAAAATGTGAGGAATGCAGAATTGCACAGAAAAGCATCAACCAACCCCCAGAATTGTGAAAGTTTAGGGATGTTCAAGAACCCCACACATTATCCATGCTTTTTCACTATGTTTATATCAAATATGTGGGGGAGGGAAAATCCATTTCACAAGTCTCTAGGAAGAGATGAAGAATATGCCCATACATTTTCTTTTTTTAATTATTAAATTGTTTTCCTCAATCTCAGCAATGACATGAACAACTTTTTTTCAGTGCCTTCAGGGTTACAGAACTGACAATTTGTTCCATTAAGACACTGAACAAGCAAATAATATTACAAAGAAACATGCACGGGATGTAGTTATAAAGGGATGTAGTTATAAAAGGGATCCATATAAAGGGATGTAGTTATAAAAGGGAAATTATATTTTTCCTCTACAAATTCAAACTGTAATAAGGGTGAGCGCCAGTTCACAAGTCCATTTATGAATCCATTTTAAGTGCAATGGGTTTGGGGCAGGTGGTAAAAGTGGAGAGAAACAAAAGGATTCAGATATACTTCTGATTAAACAAAACAAAAACCTCAAAATGTAGAGTAATTTAATGTTCACAAAGCTGAAACTCAGCATACACATTCTCTCTCATTATTATTTTTATTATGGTGGCACTTAGAAGTGCTAGACCAGGACCCCATTGTGCTAGGTGCTGTACAAACACAGAACAAAAATATGGCCCCTCCATCCCTAGCGGCTTACAATCTAAGTACAAGACAAGAGATGAGAGGTGGCTGCAGACAGAGAGATGGGGAAGTGAATGAAACAATGAAATGATGCTGGTCAGCATGATAGGCAGTGGTCTCATCACCACCATTGCTTTCTGTGATTATATTGGGATGCAAAGAGGTGACATTTTCATACCAAAGGCTGCAACTTTTAATCAGAATATATTGTAACATGAGACATTCGAAAAATCCAACAATCACTTTATGGGTGTTCAGTTATTACTGTGATTAGTGCAATAAGGGACGACCTATGCATTGTTCTGCAATGCCTTATTTTCAAAATAGGATACAGAAAGTTTGTGCTCTTCCTTCTCCAGACTGACATACAATAAAAGGGCTTATCACTGAAAAATATATATAATTAAGTACAAAATATTCAGAACATCAAAATGCTGAGAATGTAAGCATTTTCATATGTACATTTCAAACTAGTCTCTTTTCATGATTTTTTCACTGAAACGGAGCCACACTGGTAAAAATGGGCACTTTTCAGTGTCACTGCAAGGCTGTATGAAGTTCTGGGATTTTAATGTGTTCAGTTTACCATTTTTCATATTATGGATAAAAATCACAAATGATTTCATGCAGGTAACATCTTAGACTGTTTTTATCTCCTTTCATTGGATTTTTTCATGTGATTACTTACTTGGGAGGGGGACAATAAAAAAATGGCACATCCTTATACGTTATGCAGAAGATAGTACAGTATTCCAAGGATGGGAGGAAGGATCTCCCAAATAAACTCAAATTGGGATTCTGTTTGAAGTCAATTGGGGTTAAAGTCCTATTTTGGTTATGCAGACAAAATTCAAGCTCTGAAATTCTCTCAAAACAGGCTTTTTGTGCACTAGATGTAAACTAGATATAAACAGGCTTTTTGTGCACTACATGTTAACACCTGTGGTGTTAACACGGGTTGAATATACTTTCATTTGGTACATTACTGCCAAGATTATAATAATAAGAAAGGCTGGATTGCTACAGATACACAAACTCCCATGCACATTTGACCCTTAAATTCGCAGTAATTTTAACCTAACATCAAGGGTTCCCACTTGGGAAAGGATATATTATCTGTATATAACACGATGTCCCTGGGCACATCAGAGGCAGGGACTGAAATCAAGTCCTCCAGACCTGATAGCATGAGGCTCTACTGCCTATATTAGCATAGGTTATACTTTGCCTTGAGGAATGTCATCCTGAGCTTCAGAGGGCTATCACAACTTACATCCTCAAATGCACCACCATTTGGTAATGCAGAGCTCCTGGATGGATGTCGGAACTGCCTGGGACTTGTGAATTTGTTAAACTAAATTGAGGCTCATGCTTTCAATGAGAAGGTTAAGGAGTGACTTGATTACAGTCTATAAGTATCTACACGGGGAACAAATATTTAATAATGGGCTCTTCATTCTAGCCGAGAAAGAAATAACGTGATCCAATGGCTGACAGCTGAAACTGGACAAATTCAGACTGGAAATAAAGTATAATTTTTTAATGCTGATAATAATTAACCATTGGAAAAAATTTAAATCAACAATTTTTATATCAAGATTGGATTTTTTTCCCCCTAAAAGTTCTGCTCTAGGATATATTTTCGGGGACTTCTATGGCCCATATTATACAGAAGGGCAGACTAGATGATCACACTGGACCCTTCAGGCATTGGAATCTAAGTGGATAAAGAGCCACGCTATGTTAGCATAGGTTAAATATACACATATATAACTTCACCAACCATTTAAATACACCAAACCATTTTATATAGCAGGTGAAGTTCATGCCTTCAATCTTGTTAATAGGTATCCAATATGGGTTTGGGGTAGGAACAGAAATAAAATCAGCATTATCCAGTGCACAAGAGGAAGAGGAGAGACTATTATGGAATAACAGTCAATATATTTTGGAACAATTATCTCAATTTCTCTCCACATTCAGATAACTCCCAAACATCAAGCTGAAGTCCATTGCTAAGTACACAGCTGATATATTACGTGTCAACAAAAATGTTATGAACTATTTTCCTTATTTCCCCACATCAAAGTAAATACCAAATAAATCCCAAAGTAAATCCACATCTCAATACTTGTCACTTCATAGATAAAATGAAGGAAATACTATATATAAGGCCTTTTTTTTTTTTTGGCTGAATTCCCAAGAAACTCAGAGGATCAAAAAAGTAACACAGCCTTTTTAAGACACTTTGCTGATAATGAATACCTGCATTCCAATGTTTCTCAAGATTGGACTCCTGGATGCCTAAATGCTTTCCATTAAAATAAGAACACTTTGCATTTCAATAGCACTCCCCAAAGAGCTCCAAGAACTTCATAAACATTAATAAAGTAAGGACTTGTCTACACTACAGAGTTTTGTCCACAAAACGTATGTCAACACTCAAAAATCACTATAATAAAAATTGGTATTTCATGTTCACACTCACTCCTCTTGGCAGAGCATGTTCACAGTTGGGGCACTATCATTGACAGTATGAGCAATGCACTGTGGGTACCTATCCCACAGTCCAGCTCAACACCTTCTACTGCTAGGTGTTGTGAGAAGGCAGAGCGGATCACAGCACATCTTGGGACCAGGCTCAATGTCCTGTGATGCATTGCTTTCTGTCCCAGCATTCCATGGGCTTCCGGCTTTCTTTCGCGGCATTTTTCAATAGCCCATCTTTGCTGTGCATCCCAGCATCCTTGTGAGAAGGGATGGATCCTGCACTGCTCTCCTATACTCTGATAACTATCACGAAGACATTGCAGGTGGCAGTGCAGTTAATCGTGAAGTTCCTAACTGAAGAAGACTCCCAGTCGCCTGACATGCTATGTGACATGGATAGGAGCAACTTTAGATTGCTTTTGGCATTCACAGAACAGCTGCAGAGGGTGGACCATCACTTTTAGGCTCAGGAAACAAGCACTGAATGGGAGGATCGTATCATCATGCAGGCATGGGATGATGAGTAGTGGCTACAGAACTTTTGGATGCGGAAAGACACCTTCCTGGAACTGTGTGCGGAGTTCACCCCAGCACTGCTGCGCAAGGACACCAGAATGAGAACTACCATATTGGTAGAGAAGTGTGTGGCAAGTGCTGTGTGGGAGATAGTGACTCCAGACTGCTACCAGTCAGTCGTGAATCAATTTGGAGTCGCGACATCGATCCTTCGGGCTGCATTAATGTAAGTGTGCAGGTTGAGGCAACACTTTGAAAAGGAGAACCAGTAACGTACATCTCCATGATTTGTGCTGCAATGGCAATGTTACATTACATGTAGTTTTTCTAGGAAGCAATGGTGACAGTTGGGGCCTTACATTTCAATAAGCAAATGATTAAACTGCCTGTGCATGTATTGGTAGTGCCTGCTATCTCAATTTGTAGGAAACAAATAAATGTGAGTTACCATTCAAAAACTTTGCTTTTATTGCACAAGAAACAACACACACACACAGATGCTTGGTGGAAACAGAGGTGCCAGGGAAGGGCAGACTTTCAGAGCTGTTATTTTGAAAGTTGTCCGAGGAGGTAGAGTGAAGGGGAAACAGAAAGGACTATGCGGACAGAGTTTGCGGGGCATGAAAAAGAGTTCTGAATATGCTGCAGACCATCTGCTCAGACTGCAGCATTATTAAGCACTTCAGCATCTGCGTTTGCTCCTCTATCACTAATCATCCATTCAGTAGCATCATTCAACTCCTGATTTTCTTTTCTGTCCTGCCTTTCGGCTTCCCTCCACTCCTTGCGTTCCATTTTCTCTGCATTGGAGAAGTGCAGTAATTCCTGGAACACATCTTCTTTGCTCTGTCTTGGGTGCCTTCTTACCTGGCAGAGATGCTCAGCCGGTACGTGTGGGGTGTTCCTGAAGGCCACATCTGCTGAAGCAGAAGGAACAATGCACAGAAGCATGATTGTTAAATTCATGCACAGCATTGAAACATTACACCTATTGTAACATAACAATCACTTTCTCACTGACCCTTGGCAAGCACACACCTCTGCGAACACCCAAAGCATGGAGAATGTTGGCTGGGAGTGGGGTGGGGTGGGGAGGCTCTACACAGGGAAAAGAGCACTCTGCAAGTGTTGTGGTGCAGCCAATTAGGGGGAAAATGCTAGAACTCCCACACTTTTCCACAGGCAGATCTCTCTCTGCTGAGTGTAAGCGGGCAAGTGAGGGTACATCTACTACACGCTTGTGGCTTCCGCCCTGGTCCCTATGCTGCTCGCCTGTGTGTCGCTTTGGTCCCTGAACAAGTGATTGCTGAATGGCACAGGAAAGTTTCCTACAATAGGGGAAGGAACAAAGCAGCTCTGCCAAGGAACCTTCAGCAGAGGATTTCCAAGTACCTCCTGGAAACTTTCCTGGAGATCTCTCTGGAGGATTCCTGTGAAATCTCGGTGTGCATCAATACCCTGTTCTGCTGTACAGATTAGCTACACAGGGAAATGTCCAGCCCAGAGAAACAACCATCCTTGTACATTTCTATACCCTGAACCCAAATCCACACTACACAAACCACAGCCACTTACCAGGTGTCTCCTCTCCTGCTTTTTGCTCACTGAAGAGCAACTGCTGAGACTAGCCAGTGCCTGGCTGCCTGTCCCACTGGGCAACCCAGCCAGAAGCTCCACATCATCATCTAACTCCACCTCTTCATCAATGACTTTGTCCTCTGGGTTAGGTATCCATGGGGCTCTTGGTGGAGGAGGTGAAGTCGACATCAAGGATAGCATCCAGCTCCTTGTAGAACCAACAAGTCTTAGCTGAAGTACCGGAGCAACGATTTGCCTCCCTTGCCTTATGGTATGTCTGCCTCAGCTCCTTTATCTTCGCTCTGCACTGCAGTGTGTCCTGATCATAGCCCTTTTCTCACAAGCTCGAGAAATCTGCCCATAGGTATCAAAATTCCTACGGCTCAAGCGCAGCTGGGACTGTACAGCCTCCTCTCCCTATATACTGAGCAGATCCAGCAGCTCCGCAGTGGTCCAAGAGGGAAAGTGTTTGCTGCGATAACCCGCCATAGTCACCTGGGAAGATGTGATGAGACCTCTCCATGCCGAGCAAACAGGAAAAATTCCTGGGGCTTCTAAGGGGGAGGGGTGGATGGTTGTTTACCTGGCTGCAGGGCAATGGAGTTCAAACTGCTGACCAGAGTGGTCACGACGGGCATTGTGGGACATCCCTGGAGGCCAATTAAAGCGACAAAAATCAAGTGTTGTGTCTACACTGGCACTTTGTTGACAAATTTTGCAAAAAAGCCTTGTCTCTCTCATTGGCATGATTTTATTTTGTCGCCAAAACGACATTTTTGCCGCAAAAAATTGCATCGCAGTGTGTACACATTCACTCTTTTGTCGACAAAACTTTGTAGGGTAGACAAGGCCTTAGCCTCACACCACCATTGTGTGGAAGGAATTTTTCTAGCCATTTACCATTGGGAAACTGAGGCACTTAGAATTTAAACAATTAAACCATGGTGACAAGGTAAATCTAGCAAAATGGGAAACAGAACCAGACTCTCAGGTCTATTGCTTAATCCTTGTATTGATTTTTCATGGATTTCATGACATGTCCTTTGGGGAGTTTCTGAAGAATCCTAAGCAATGCAATTAAATTAGCTGCCTGTGAAATAGTGATGGGCAAACCCAGTAAATATTTGAGTTCACGTTTGTGTAGGCACAGAGAGAAGTTAAGATTCTTAACTGAACTATCACATGCTATTCAGCTTGCAAAACTGAACTCGCAAGAAGGGGTTTTCATGTATTTTCAGGTGCATACTGCTTCTGCTCATGCAGGAAATTCCACAGAAACAGCTCTCTCTCATAGTGTTTTGACATATTCACCTTCATTCATAATTGGAACCAGAAAAATGAAATTTGCACTAGAAGAATCAACTTATGTGTTATTAGAACTGGTTTGTCCCTCACTAGTTTAAATACAATAGAAAATTTTACTGACCTTTCAGTAAGATCTGATAATTTTGAGTGAGGGCTTTCTCCTGTGCTCATTCAGGTCATTGGATCTTTGTCACTGATTTGAATAGCAACAGGAGCAGGCCCTTAATCAGAACTAACATCAGAAACAAATTAGGAAGACCAACAGCATTATTATTTGAAATTAATTGTGGCCTTGATTCTGGGGTTCAGTTTGTGAAGACCATTTAAAAAAAATCTCCCGCTGAGAGGACAGTGATATGGTTCTTTGCTGGCCAAGTTTGTTTCATCATTAGCTTGTGCTCCCTGTCTGTTTGTTGTATCCATCTGTTGTTTTAACTTATGTTTAGACTGTAAACGCCTCAGGGCAATGGCTTTTTTATTATGTGTTTGTACAGCACCTACCACAATCCTAGGTGTACTGCAGTAGTACAAATATTAAAGCTAATATTTTTCAAGAATAATATGTGCATGTACAAAAATTCAATATTCAATTGCATATGCACTTCTCTCTACCCAGTTTAGAAACTTAGTCATACTGGATAGTTTATTTCAAAAAAGGAATTTTCAAACAGTTTTTTTTAATACCTCCCCAGCAATATTTCAGCCCTTCCATTCAGTAAATGGAGCTGTTATTTTCCCCTCAGTGGGTGCTGACATTTTTCTTTTTTTTTTAATTTCTGATACATATACATTTCTACAATCAATCCAAAGAGGAGATGTAACTCAGAAAGAAGGAAACAACTGGCAACAGGAAAAGAGTAAGAAAGAGGACGTGAACAAGAGGAGAGATGGTGGATGGGGTAGTGTGTGTGAATGAAGAACATGAAAAATGAAAGTATACAACCTGAACAGGTGTACAGTGTGTAAGCAGGGAATGAATTCTTCCCTGACAGCGAGCTGGGAGCGGGAGAGACTTTGGGTGTGTTTATGTAACTATAGTTTGCTCCTGCTCTGCTTAGATATCCAGCACATAGAGCGGTGTTTTGCTCAAAGTAATCAACTGTGGTTGGTGTTGGGTTACAAATCACTTTAGTACTGAATGCAGGGGTAGTGAAATGCTGTTATCAAAATGTTGTAATTATTGTAGGAATACAGGGAAGCAGGACTGTGCTTAACTTGTCCCAAATAAGGGGGTCATCTTCAGATGAAAGGACCTCATTAAACCAGGGGCTTGAAAGTCAGAGCCCTGAGAAAGAAAGAGGGGTAGGGACAGATGTTCTAGACAGGAGGTATGTGGACTCTCCCTAGGAGTCCCCAGACTGGTTTAACCTGTTCCTCTCAATTGTTCAAATAAAGAGCTAAATAAGCTTTATTAGGAGCCTCTTTTGTTATTTTAAATGCTCAATCAGAGTTGAAATCAGTTGTGGTAGGACTGTGTTTCTGCCCAGACTGCTAAGAGCTAAAAATCACTGAAAGCTGAAATCACTTCAAATGGGGCAGTGTTTCTGTCTAGCCTGCAAAGAGCTGAAGAGACTGATGTGCAGAGGTCACAGCAGAGAGGCAGGTAGCAGCAGCAGGTGACTGACCCTCAGCTGGCAAACAAGTGTCTGGAAGCTCGCAATGAGCAGCCAGCAGGGAACTACATTTCCCAGCATTCACTTGGCCACTACCAACAGGAAAGGGGGAGGGAGTGAGGAAGCTGAGACCTCATGCTGCAGCTTGCTATGAATGGAGAGCTGCACTGTGAGTAGGGATTCCATATTTTAACATTTAAAAAATAGGACATTCCACGGAGAGGGAGGGTAGCCCCACCTTGCCCCCATCCACTCCCTCCGACTGCCCCCCACAGAAACCCCAACCCATCCAACCCCCCCCGCTCCCTGTCCCCTGATCACCCCCTCCCAGGACCCCTGCCCCAACTGCCCCCCAGGACCCCACCCCCTATCTAAGCCCCAATGGTCCTTGTCCCCAACTGCCCCCTCCTGAGACCCCCCCAACTTCCCCCCTAGGACCCCACCCCCTACCTGTCCCCTGACAAACCCCTGGGACTCCCATGCCTATCCAACCGCTTCCTGTCCCGACTGCCCCCCGAACCTCTGCCCCATCCAACCCCCCTTGCTCCCTGTCCCTTGACTGCCCCCCCGGAACCCCTTACCCCTTCTCCAGCCCCCCAGCCCCCTTACCGTGCCACTCAGACCAGCGTGTCTGGCTTTGCGCAGCACCAGACACGCTACTGCATACATGCTGCCGTGCTCCCCTGCGGATCCACAGCCCCCCCGCACCTGCCTTCCAGATTTGAACACCTCAAAATTCAGGAGTACTCAAGCTCAGTTTGGGCAGCTGTTACTTCATTTCTCCCAAATCAAATATACTGATCCACTGTAACTTGCTGTAGAAAAAGTAGGATAAAATTGAGCAAGAAATGCTTCCCAGTGGTTATTAGGACTGGAATTGCTATTTTCAACAGCCATTGCCTTTTTGTTTGTTTGTTTGTTTAAAAGGAAGACAGTGATATTGCATTGGCAAATTCCCCATAGAAAGAAAGAGTGGAACAAAAGAATAATAAAGGCACCTCAACTTTTCCTCATTTATGTAGGACAGTCTTATAATATGCATCCAGATATCCTCCAATCACACAAGCTGAAAATTGTTCCACTTTACTGCAGTTCTGTAACCATATGGGAACCAATGCTGTCTGTGTTCTGTGCACATCTAAAATTCCTACTGAATGACCTGCCCTGGGAGCGAGTTACCAGTGACCCAGGGCTGCGGCGGAAGGAGGGTGCAGGTGGGGGGGGGGGGGGGGGCG
>NW_020664530.1:6047053-6047833 GCF_002925995.2 Terrapene triunguis | reverse complement strand
ACCCCCTACCTGTCCCCTGACAAACCCCTGGGACTCCCATGCCTATCCAACCGCTTCCTGTCCCGACTGCCCCCCGAACCTCTGCCCCATCCAACCCCCCTTGCTCCCTGTCCCTTGACTGCCCCCCCGGAACCCCTTACCCCTTCTCCAGCCCCCCAGCCCCCTTACCGTGCCACTCAGACCAGCGTGTCTGGCTTTGCGCAGCACCAGACACGCTACTGCATACATGCTGCCGTGCTCCCCTGAGGATCCACAGCCCCCCCGCACCTGCCTTCCAGATTTGAACACCTCAAAATTCAGGAGTGCTCAAGCTCAGTTTGGGCAGCTGTTACTTCATTTCTCCCAAATCAAATATACTGATCCACTGTAACTTGCTGTAGAAAAAGTAGGATAAAATTGAGCAAGAAATGCTTCCCAGTGGTTATTAGGACTGGAATTGCTATTTTCAACAGCCATTGCCTTTTTGTTTGTTTGTTTAAAAGGAAGACAGTGATATTGCATTGGCAAATTCCCCATAGAAAGAAAGAATGGAACAAAAGAATAATAAAGGCACCTCAACTTTTCCTCATTTATGTAGGACAGTCTTATAATATGCATCCAGATATCCTCCAATCACACAAGCTGAAAATTGTTCCACTTTACTGCAGTTCTGTAACCATATGGGAACCAATGCTGTCTGTGTTCTGTGCACATCTAAAATTCCTACTGAATGACCTGCCCTGGGAGCGAGTTACCAGTGACCCAGGGCTGCGGCGGAAGGAGGGTGCAGGTGGGGGGGGG
>NW_020664530.1:5988245-6046953 GCF_002925995.2 Terrapene triunguis | reverse complement strand
CTCCTCCCCAAGCACGCCGCCACCACTCTAATTCTCCTCCCCTCCCAAACAGCTGATTGGCACCGCAAGCCTGGGAGGCGGGAGAAGTGGAGCAGCAACGGCGTGCTCGGGGAGGGGGCATAGTAGAGGTGAGCTGGGGTGGGAAGCCCTGCGGCAGCTCCCCCCCCCCGCCCTGAGGCACCCCCGCGACAGCTCCCCCCTCCCGGCCCGGGGAGCCATGCAGCAGCTCCTCACCTCTGCTCTGCCTCCTCCCCGAGCACGCCGCCCCCGCCGCCTCCTCCCCAAGCACGCCGCCCCCGCTCTAATTCTCCTCCCCTCCCAGGCTTGCGGCGCCAAACAGTTGATTGGCGCTGCAAGCCTGGGAGGCGGGAGAAGTGGAATAGCGACCAGGCGCTCGGGGAGGGGGCATAGGAACGCTGTAAAAAAAATTGGGGGCACTGCTTTTTGGCACCCCCAAATCTTGGTGCCCTAGGCAACCGCCTAGTTTGCCTTAA
Organism: Terrapene triunguis; assembly: GCF_002925995.2. Taxonomy (NCBI): domain Eukaryota; kingdom Metazoa; phylum Chordata; order Testudines; family Emydidae; genus Terrapene; species Terrapene triunguis. Next base: position 6,046,459 of record NW_020664530.1, on the reverse strand, counting down.
TGGTAGCACCGGCCCTGTGCTCATGGTTTATGTTTATCAACCCTGCTTGCGGTGTTTTCCCAAATTAACGCCGAGTTACTTCCTTCCTTTTATTAAATGTTTCTTTTCTACACTCAGACTCTGTGCTTTCAAGAGGGGAAGTATTGCCTCTCAGAGCGCCCTGGAGTGGTGTGTAATTTTCCTAGGTTACTGAGTGGGGCTTGAGCCAGTTCTGTGTTGTATCGATGGAAAGTAACTCCTAGATATTGAACCCGGCCCAGGATGCTGCTGGCTCTGCCTGCAGAAGGGTTACAAGTGTATAACAATGGATCATAGATCACTCAAGTCAAGTGAAGACCTTGCATTATCTCTCAAGACCTTTGCATAGCATTCTTTGCAATGCAGCCAAATCACAAAGTTCTTAAAACTATAACTATGCGTGATGATGTTGAACCCTTCCATCTCTGCAATGAAGAAGCCAGTTATCTTAAGGGCTGGATGTTTGGAAATGCACAGGCTGACTGGTACTAGTTAGTGTGGATTTGTTGAGCATTAACTTTCACCGATAGTCCAGTCAGAATTCCTGTATGCCACATATAAAGTTGTTACTAAATTCTTCCCAACTTCCATCGTGCCACTATTGAAATAAGCTACAGAACGTTTTATATACATCTGCTGCTGTACTGTGTAATATAGTGATGGAATTATTCTATTTCTGAACTATAAAGGGAATTTCCTGTCTTTCTTCAGACTTCTTCCCTTCTCATCCTGGGCTAGAGAGCAGCAGGCGGTCTCTAAACACAAGAAGAGACCAGAAGGTGCCAGCCCTGCACTCAGTTGAAGGGAGGAGACAGAAGTCTGCAAAGAGAAGCAAACTCCACTTAATTTACAATGATGGCCATTCAGCTAGTCCGTTAATACTAATATCTGTCAGCTCTTTCATATGCAGCAAATGATTAACTGCTAAAAGAAGGAGAACATGCTGGGAGAAACGGCATCACATTGTATCCATCCCAAATACTTGTATTATCCTTACTTGTAAAAATGATATAAGAATGGGGAGGGGGCAGGGGAGAAGAGACAAATTCCAATTCCCCCTTTTAGAATTCACTGTTGCTAGAAATTCACCTAACATGGAGCATGGTGACATTAGAAGTAGAATTGTACGAACAGCAGCGTTTGGGGAGGATTGCTGGCAATTCCAAAAATCTCAAACAAACAAACAAACAAGTTAAACTAAAAATGACATTTGCCTCAAGTTTTGCTAAAATGTTGTACAAATGGTTTGGGATCAAATGAAAACATTTGTTTAGAATTTGATGATTTAAAAAAAATGTTTGATTTTTTTAAAATAAAATCAAAAGAATTTTTGAAATAATTTCAGAATTTGTTTTTAAGAGTTTTTTTTTTTTTAAATCAAACAATTTGATATCCCTGAATCTTCAAACACATTTTTTAAACCCCACCCCCCCCAGCTCCAAATTAGGAGATTAGCACTTTGTGTTAATCCCTAGTAGGTTAATGATTTTTGCTTGAGGTAGCAATGTCGGATTAAGTTCTCAGTGTTTCATTTATCCCATCTGTAAAATGTTGCTAATAAAATATATTACCTATTAGAAGAGTAACTAGATAATGGCCCAGATCCTGGATTCTTTTCAAACACAAATCTTTCATTAAAGTAACCGGGAGAGATAAGTATGCAAAGAAATTCAGGATCAATTCCAGTGTTAGTGTGGACTTTTGAATGCGATATGGGCCTGATCCAAAGCCCATTGAAGTCACTGGCAGGCTTTCCATTGACTTCAATAGGCTTAAATCACACCCTACTAGTGGCATGGTTTATTGTCACCCGTGAACATCTCCTTTTCATTTTTATTAAAAAAGTACAAAACCCATTCTTATTATCCAATTTGGATTTCTTTTAAACAGAGTAATAACTCTGTTTCAACTTTCTATTAAGAGAACAAAAATGAGTCTCAGACACTGGTGTTCTAATTTTAGCTAACTACCCCTTGTTCCTCCCAAACCCCACAAGAAACCAGATGAGGGAAATAAAAAGGCTAAATTCGATTTTTTAAAAATTAGTTTCATTTTAATTTAAAAATTTGAAAGTTAAGTGCAGTTGTGAGCAGCTGAGCTAACTCAGGGGATGTTAGTTACTTGGGTATAGTCCATGAGATTTTTTTAAAGAAAAAAGAATATTAAAATAATTGAATTATTAAAAATATCCAGGTGATCCCTCCAACAGTGAACTTAATTAGAATGAATTCACTGATATGGTGCATATTTCTTAATGCCAAATACCTTCCAGTATCTTAATGGAGCTCAAACTCTGTAGAGAGCATCTGTAGAGAGGGATCAATCTGCTTTAATGAACACGGTGACATCTAAAAGGTAAAAGTGGTACAAAAAGTGCTCTCTGAGCTTTTGTAAAGCTCTGAGTTATCAGACTCAAAACAGAGGAGTCAATCCTTACTCTGAGGAGCCTCCACTGGGAAAAAAAACACTTAGCAGCATTGGTTAGTTTAAAAAACATCACTTGAAACTATACTTTCCCCATATGGTCTGCTTTCTAATTACATGTGGAAACATGCAAAGAGAAACTCATTCACAACTGCATCCGAATGGAAAGTTAAACACATACTGGGAGGGCTTTAAATATACAGGGTGCATCATCTTTATTCAAGCCATCATGTAGCTCCTTCCTATCTGGAATTTCTGTGCTTCAGGTAGAAAGTTGAGGGGAGGGGGGGAATCCAGCACCCAGGCATAGGACGCAAGCCTATGCTATGCTGCACTGGTGTACAAGAGGCAAGGAAAAAAAAAAAAAGTATAGTGAGCTTCCCTTCCCTATGTACCCTGAGCGAGCAAGTAAGCAGGACATGATCCTTTCATTGTACATTAATACACTGCATCTGGCTAACAACTCAGTTTATGTACCTTATCCTAAAGGACTAGCTGGCAGGTAACAGGAATTCTCTCTCTAGTGCATCTTCTCCTTCATCCCCCAACTAAGAAATCCTGCCCTGGTTAGTGGAATACATGTGGCAGAGATTACATCAAGGACCAGATCCTCAGCTGGTGTAAAGCAATTAAATTTGATTGACTCCAAAGGAGGTATGCCAGTGTGCACCAGTTGAGGGTTTGGCTGCAAGGCTGCTCTCTGCTGCTCATTACTGAAATGATCAGGGCAGGATTTGATCTTTAGGACCAGATTGTGCTCATACAGGTGAGCACTTAGGCTAGGTCTACACTACAGCGGGGTTCCGACCTAAGATACGCAACTTCAGCTACGTGAATACCGTAGCTGAAGTTGCGTATTTTAGGTCGGCTTACCTGGCGGTGAGGACGGGGGAAAGCCGACCGCTGCCGCCGACTCCGCTGCCGCCTCTTGTCGAGGTGGATTTCCGGAGTCGACGGCAGAGCGATCAGGAATCGATTTTACCGCGTCCTCACGAGACACGGTAAGTCGATCCCCGATAAACCGATTGCTACCCGCCGGATCGGCAGGTAGTGAAGACGTAGCCTTAGTTACCTGCCATTAGTGGGACTACTCAAGAGTGGGGTGCACAATTGGTCTCAAAGGGATTTTTATTTCCCAAGGCAGAGAGGAATGTTCTATAGGAGAGAATATGGTATCCTTAATCACACTGACCAGTACCTTTGCCCCTAGGAAGTCCCACTGAAATACATAAAACTACATATGGAGTGACATGAGTAAGCATATCATAATCTAACCTTATTAACAGGGGTTTACACTATTATTCTGCCATTCTTACTCACCTTACACTGAGTTGTCCCCAGTGATAAGGGGTATCAGAATCTAGTTCTTATTGTTTTGTAGGGACTAGTAAAATCTGGACTCCATTAAAGTCATTGTCTTTTTTATTATTATTAGACTACTGTATGTTGTATATATTCCAATGCTTATATAAAAAATTAAGGACTAACAACACTTGACAGGGCTGCTTCTGCTGCACTTGTCTGATTAGTACCCGATCCCCCGAAAATCTAATTCTCCTGGTTTGTGCCTTTGCCCCAGCAACCCATCATGTCAGTGCCCTCTCTCTTGATCTGTTCTCCCTATGACACATTCCGTCCCTATAGAGACCAGTTCCCAGTAAGTTCAAAAGGAGATGAAGTAACATAGCTCCTGCTGTTAAATACAGCTTTGAAGTCAAACTCCCTTGATGATTACACAAAAGTTTCAATCTTCATCTGCTACCCTATTTATATTGGTAGTGCAGGGGCGGCTCCAGGCACCAGCACACCAAGCGCGTGCCTGGGGCAGCAAGCCGCAGGGGGCAGTCAGGCTGCCTTTGGCAGCATGCCTGCGGGAGGTCCGCCGGTCCCGCGGCAATTCGGCGGCGGGTACACCGAAGGCGCGGGACCGGCGGATCTCCCGCAGGCATGCCACCAAAATCTGCGTTACTAGCGGCCCTCCCACAGGCGTGCCGCCGAACACTGCCTGACTGCTGTGCTTGGGGCGGCAAAATACATAGAGCCGCCCCTGGGTAGTGCCACCTATAGCTGAGAGCCGGGATTTCTACAGAACCTAAATGTGGTTTATTTTTCTTGTCTCTCTTTCTTTATCCTCTTTAGCTTTCTGTCATTTTTATTTTGCTTTTCTTTATTTCTCTTCTCTTAGGGGTTGCAAGAAAAAACAGATTCAAGGGTTCCCTCTGCTTGCAAGCTTTCCCCGGGGTGACTCCCACCTAATCCCACCACTGGATTCCCCTCCACTGGATTCCGTAACTTGGAATGGCCAATCCTCTAAAGGTTCAGAGTCTAAGTGTAATTTAGAATTGGTTGAAAAATGGAATTCCTATCCTGAAGGAAATTCAGGAATTTCAAAATTTGTTTTTGTCCCAGATCAGGACCCAAAGTCAAAATCTCTGAATTTTTCATGAAACAAGATTTTCTGAAATATTCTGTTTTGACATCATTGAAATGTTTCAACTATTATGAATTATATTCTATAATATTATATAGCATAAAATCAAAATAATAAAGTGAATGTGAAACATTGATCATTTCTTGTCAAAAACATTAACAAAATCAAAATGTTAATTAAGCTCATTGAGCCTTGGAATAGAGTCTTATGTATTTACTCAAAAAAAAAAAAAAGTTATCATGTGCCCAATATGACCTTGGCTCTTTAATTTTTAACAAACTTTCCCAATTAAGCTGTTCAGGCCACAGACTTAAATATGGGGGGAGGGATAGCTCAGTGGTTTGAGCACTGGCCTGCTAAACCCAGGATTGTGAGTTCAATCCTTGAGGGGGCCACTTGGGGATCTGGGGCAAAAATCAGTACTTGGTCCTGCTAGTGAAGGCAGGGGGCTGGACTTGATGACCTTTCAAGGTCCCTTCCAGTTCTAGGAGATAGGATATCTCCATTATAAAATTAAAAAAAAAAATCTGTTCATCTACTTTAAATGGATTTATTCTGTAATGACGGCTGAAATTGCTGAATGAAATAGTGGCAGGAGGAGGGACCTCACATTATATTTGAGTGTCTAGACTAACTTGAGCCTATTCTCACTAGAAGAGGAAAGGGCTGATCCACAGCAGAGCTAAAGGTCAGAGCAAAAGAGCCCTTGCCTGCAAGGCTGGCAAAGAGAAACAGCCACAACCACACAACCACATATAGTAGTTTCAGGAGAAGAGCAGCTTAGCCTGAGGAAATTATGAGGTATGTCATTGACTGCAGAGAGCTGGGTGAGGATGGAAGTAGCTCTGGGCTCTAGTGTACCCAATAAAAATCCCTCCTCATCCAGGTGTGAGGGATAATCAATATTTTAAAAATAATTTTGAGATTATACAAAAAGAGTGCTATGGATTTGCAAATTATTGCTAGTTCTTTCTACTCTGACACACCACCATGCAGACACAGATGCACATATATGTGTACTATGCACACAGCAATATTTGACTATAAGGAACTAAAATATCTTTATCATACACACCTTCTTTTCCCATGTTTTTCCTTAGAGGTTGGGGTAATGAAATATTTACACCCCAGATGACAAGCAACCCTCCCTTTACTGAGCATCAGTGGAATCAATGTAAAGTTACTACCACCGCCCATGGGAGACATTTGGTGGAGATATCCATACAGCTATATACTATCTACTGTTAATTCCCACAAAATTCACCTTTGTGATATAACAGATGGAGCTGCTGTTCAGGAAAGCTCCACGATATGCATAGAGACCATCCCTATATGGGTTCTCCTTAGACTATTCCCTGTGCAAAATACACTGCCTGGTTATTCTGCTTTTTGGATGCTATGCCCCTGCTAAGCACTGGATGGGCAAAGTTTGAACCAATATTATATAGTCTCACTGTAAGCGTGTGGACTCACCCCTGCAGTGCCTCCTGCTGGTCGTCCAGGGAATTAGCTCTTCCAGCATCCTGGAGCGCCCCCTGCGCTGATGATCCGCCTTACCGCTGGCCTCCGTGTCCCTCCCAGGACCCCTTTCTCTGGGTTGCTGCCCCCCTGGCAGTACCCCCACACCCTGGGTCTCCCCACCCAGGGGAACCCCCACCCACTAACCCCACCTCGCCTCAGTGTAGGGCTACTGCCAGTCATTGTCTAGCCCCACAACCCGGGGCAGATTACAGTATCCGCCTACTCATCACTGGCAAGGTTGGGTTTGGACCTGCTGCCTTAGCCTATCCCTGGGCTGCCCTCTGCAACGCCCAGTACCTTTTAGCCCAATGCTAGGCTGCAGCCTGGGGCTTTCCTAGGCCAGAGCTCCCTAGCTCTTCTGCCTTTCCCCAACCCTACTCCACACAGGTACCCTGTTTAAACTGCCTGCAGCCAGGCCCATCTCCCTCTATATGCAGATAAAGACTGAGTCCTTGCTCCTGGCTCCCAGCCTTTATAGGGCCAGCTGGGCCCTGATTGGGGTGTGGCCCAGCTGCAGCTGCTTTCCCAATCAGCCCAGCATTCAAAGCTGCACCCTCCTCAAGGGCTTGAAATCAGCCCTTGAGGGTAGGAGCGGGTGACCACCTGCCCGCCCCACCTACTACTACAACAACAACAATGAGCTGGTCTTTCTCTGCCTTTAGCTACATTGATGCTACTGTCACTGAAATAAATCGCTGAATCACTGGGAGTAGCCCATGTCACAGAGGACAGAATTGGGCCCAGTATATAATGTGTAAATTTTGTTTTTCTGTTTTAAGACAAAAACTTAAAAAACCCCACTTAAATACTTCTACAAAATTCAGATCCTTTGATTATTCCACTATGAGTGGCTTTAATAGGGAAAAGACAGAAGGTCCAAGATGATGAACTGTAAAAGACCGATAACTTTCATACTATACATTATAATCAGTTTATAGCTTTAAATATTTCATTGGGGTTCTTTTTGTTTGTTTTGTTTTGAGAGAAAGAGAATGAAGGATGAAAAAATACTTTTGTTAATTGTAGGTTTATGTCACTTTCACATCAAATCTCTAGCCTCTGAGTCAGTAATATTTTTAGCTTCTTTAAAATGAAAATCAGTTTAAAAAGCTGACTGATATTTGCCCTGCCATCATAAACTCCTTCAGATATTAAATTCCTTATTTCATTATTACTAGCAGTGAATTATCACTCTGCAGCAAGACCAGCATTCTTGTACACAGGTTTAAAATATGAGTTCACCAGACAGACTTCTCCACTTTAAAATGAATCTCCTTAATGTATAAGCTGGTCCTATCAAATCACTTACCAGATATCAAGAAATTAGGACTAGTTGATGTGTGAGACAGCAAATATAATTATGGTAATACAAATTCAATATTTAATTTCCTATTTAAAAATAAAAATAGAAAGCAAGTAAACTTCTGAGATTTACTCACTTAATTTTATCCTATTTATGTTAAATGATATCTATATCAGCAAGTATCCTTAAAATATATTTTATGAAACAACTTTATTCTTATTAGTTGGATTTAAACATGGCACAACTGTGTTATAATGAAACATTATGGAATAAAGGGATCCCATTGGCAATGCTACTTACTCATCCTTACCAGAGTTCCCCATATTGTTCTCAATGAGGTATTAACAGCTCTACATGCTGTCAGTCTCTCTCCAGCGAGCTCTCTATTATATTAAACCTATTCTGAGGACTCAAAACATTAGTTCAGATATTCAAAAGCACTATACTAGTCCTTCCCTCAAAAGTGCAACTGAATTTAACAAATAAAACCCAATAATGGCAGGAAAAGCAAAAGAGGTACTAAAATGATGAGACATAAGAAATGTTTCTATCTCATGCAACTTTTTGTGGAGTAAAAAAATAGAAAATATCATATAAAGTCAGGGGGAAAGCTATAATAGCAGCGTAGGGCCATATTGCATCATAGGTTTGAAAGCAGAATTCTCCATTAAAACCATTGCGGATGTTTGCTTGCAATATGGACTTATATGAAAATGAATGAAGGCAAAAAGGAAAATTAACCACAGGAGATATATGAATAGATTTTGTTGGATTTGGAGGATGAAGAAAGGGACAAATCTCATCCATATCCAATATTCATTTACTCGCATAGTTGAAAGAATATTGTGGTAGCAAAAACAGGTACAGAGCTCATTAAATTAACCTGATTTTCAACTTTCCTCCTTATCAGTGAAGTCACCATTCCATTATCTTTTTCCAGTATTTGGACAGAAGGACAGTGAGAACATGATCCTGAAAATCACTAACCATGTCCTTAAAGTTCAGTATCTGTATAGGACTATTGACTTCAATGAGACTATTGCATGTTGAATTCTAATCAAATGCCCAAGCACTTTATAGAACTGAACCAGAAAGCTCAGCACCTGGCTGGTTCAAAGAGCTCAGGAAAAAAAAATATTTTAAAACATTTTCCAATAAAAAATTCTGATAAATATTATCCTGAAAAAACATTCAGTTTTCCACTCATCTTTATTCATACACTTAATTCATAGTTCTCTTGGGAATTCAGCCTAGCACAATATATGCTAATGGTATGTCTTGCACATTATCAGATCTCTTAAAGGGTCAAACCCTAAAAACAGCAAGGTCATTGCAATAGCCCTGATCACCATTGTTTTTTCAACATTTGTGCCTTTTGCCTAACAAATTTATGGTCCAAAATGCTGCATATGTATCAGTCTATGAAGCATGGCAAGTGATCAAAAATGAGGTGGCTGGTGTCATATTTATATCTCTAGAGCTGTGTGGACTAGTCGTCAACTGAAAAATTATGTGCCAGTCAAAACAAATTGTGTTATATTCCATCATGCCAGCTCTACAGTGACAAATTTCTCCAACATAAAAGCTATGGTTTTAAAGGTATAGGCATTAAGAATCAAGAGACTATATATATCCATGTTCATTCATGTGTCTCAAACATGCAGCAACGTTTATTACACATTTTTCAGTCAGCCTGCTGAATTTCAGCACAAACTTATTTAACTCCAGGTCTCTCTGACTTGGATTAAATATCAAATAATGGTGCCAACAAGCGTGAGTGCAAAGGGCTTAATCCAAAGGCTACTGAGAGTCAGTGGGAGTCTTTCTGTTGCCTGCCATGGGTTTTGGATCAAGCTCTAAAGGATGCTGATTCTTTCTCATTTTGTGTGTGTTGTGAAACAAGTTAAGATAGCTACACATGGAACAAAATCACAAAAGCAAGGAAATTAAAAGTTAACCCACTTTCTGCTCCTTCGCCCATAGGCACCTCACGATTACCACAACTATTGCACACCACCATAATCTGAACTCTGCCTCACCTACAGACACCAACTCTCCAGCACCAGACTACCCCTCTACTTTCCTTTCTGAATACTTTGACTACCCAACACTCAAAATCATTGCACCAAAACACCAATGACTAACAGTGTTGGGATGGGTCACCTGGTGATAGGAGTGTTCAGAAGGGAAGCTAGAGGGGTACTCTGGTGCTGAAAGGCTGGTTTCCTGAAGTGGGGCAGAGTTTAGGTTGTGGGAGTGTGCCATAGTAGTGGCAGTCATTAGGTGCATGCCTGTGGGTAGAGGAGCAGAGAATAGGTATTGGAATAGCATTGTCAGGGGCGGCTCTAGCTTTTTTGCCGCCCCAAGCATGGCAGGCAGGCTGCCTTTGGCGGCATGCCCGTGGGAGGTCCGCTGGTCCCGCAGCTTCGGCGTACAAGCCACCGAATTGCCACCGAATCCGCAGGACCGGCAGGCCTCCCGCAGGCAAGTCGCCAAAGGCTGCCTGACTGCCGCCCTCGCTTGCCGCCGCTGAGCATTGTGCTGGTTAAAACTGAAGGAATATACTGGACCTGCTCCTGAAGGAATCACTAGAAATGAAAATAAATGTATTGTGACAAAGTCACTGTGTTGGCTGTGTCTGCAGCCGACAGGCAAACTCTAAAGGGCGTGGCTTTTTCCAGACAGGAAGGACCCCTGGCTGAGAAGAAGTTGAAGAGTGTGCTTCCTGCCTCAGGGAGAAAGGGAAGCTGTTTGCACCAGCAGTAGGAGGGGAGATGCCTCTGCACCCTCTTCCAGTAACAGATGTTATCCTGTTAAACTCAGCTCATGATACTGTCGTTATTCTGGGGACTCTATATGGCTGTGCTAACCCACCAATAAAGAGACTGCAAGGTCACATAATACAATAAATACTCTTATTTCTCCAGTATAGAAATTAATGTAAATTATTAACTTGCAATTCCATTTTCCTTTTAAAAAAAAATCTACTTAGGCTGAAATGTTTAGCTAAGGATCTTAACTCTGCTGTGGTGGGTCATCCATCTGCTTTGTAAAGAAAATCTTGATTCATGGTTGTACATATTTTGTAACTATGAAGCATTTTCTGTGTCTCCAAACACAGATAGGTCGGAAAAATTAAATAAGACAAAACACTTTAATTGGAAATAACAAAAAATATTTTTGACACAGTACATTAGCCTACCAAAAGTGAACATGTTTATGAACCTTCTGGCAACAAGGTCTCATATGGAATATAAACAATTAGACTGGGGTTCTCTTTAGACATAATCTTCCTTGACTAGTACTCTCCAGACACCATTATCTGCATGAGCAGGTCCAGTATATCACTTCAGTTTTAACGAGCAAAAAGGTATTCAAATGACAACTTCCATTTAAAAGATGTTCTGTATTTGTTAAAAACATTCACAAAGGTTCCTTAGCCAGTATAAATCAGCAAAACTCCACTGTTGCAAATCTGGCCTACTGACATTCCTTCCCTTTTATCTTCAGTAAATGTTAAACAGAGAGATTGCTTAAACTTTAAAGAGCAGATTTTCAAAGGCACAAGAGGAATTAGGTGCCCAATTTCCATGAAAAAAAAATCAATGGAATTTGCACTCCTAACACCCTTCTGTGCCTTTGAAAATTTCCCCATAGGGCATTTTTTTTCCTGTTGCCACATTCATGTTGTGTTTTATGGTTTGCCTCACTTCTTTAAAATTATTCCAAATTAGTACTATGCCACTGGCTAATTTGTGATAATTTTGGATGTCTTGTGGGAAGAAGCATGGCTAAGATCTAACTGGCCAAAATAAGCAAGTTACATATGCTGACTAGTCCTTATCAAAAATGTTGAAAGTACTCAGTAACAAGTACTCACTTTATTAATCAATATTAAAACTGACCTAAAGCATTCTCTTACATTTTAAGTTATTTGAGGCCACACTCATTACCTCTGGATCATAGAATCATAGAATTGTAGGACCTCGAAAGGTCGTCTAGTCCAGTCCCCTGCACTCATGACAGGACTAAGTATTATCTAGACCATCCCTGACAAGTGTTTGTCTAACCTGCTTTTAAAAAATCTTTAATGACAGAGATTCCACAACTTCCCCAGGCAATTTATTCCAGTGTTTAACCAACCAGACAATTAGCAAGCTTTTCCTAATATCCAACCTAAACCTCCCTTGCAGGGCTGTCCTTAGGATTTATGGGGACCTACGCAGTACCATTAAACTGGTGCCCCTATGCCCGATTTGGGGTACAGCCACCACCCCTGCCCACAGACCCCCCAGAAGAAGCCCCCCCCCATTGCTGACACACACCAAGCGGCAGCCCGGGTTCGCAGCCTGGGGGGCCGAGGGGGGGACACCAAAGAGGATACTGATCTGCCCGGCGGAGAGTCACAGTTCCCCACAGAGACCCGACCCCCATACCCTCTCCCTCTCGCAGAATGCGCCATGCCAGCACATTCGGCTCTGTGAATACGGCCCCTGCCTTCTGCCTAGTAAGGAGGCTGCAGTGCGCGCTGGCTGTGCGGGAGCCAGCCCACTCTTACCTGCTGTCCCTAGGGTGACCAGATGTCCTGATTTTATAGGGACAGTCCCAATATTTGGGGCTTTTTCTTATATAGGCTCCTATTACTCCCCACCCCCTGTCCCGATTTTTCACACTTGCTGTCTGGTCACCCTAGCTGTCCTGGTTATAGGCGCAGACTCCGTGGGTGGGTGCTCCGGGGCTGGAGCAGAGATGGGGAGTCAAGCACCCCCTGGCAAGATGAGAAATCAGTGCCTATGGTCCCGGTGGTGCCCCATATTTTTGGGTGCCCTACGCAGCTGCCTATGCCTAAGGATGGCCCTGCTCCCTTGCTGCAATTTAAGCCCATTGCTTCTTGTCACATAACACTAAGGCTATTTAAGACTAAGTTCACAGGGGAAGGGACTGTTATTTACTCTATATTTGTACAGTACCCATCACAAAAGGGCCCTGACACGGTGGTGACCTCTAGGCACTACATCATTATAAATGATTATCAATAATAATAGCCCACATTAATATTCAGTCATTAGGTAATTTCTAGTATCAGTATTATTATATTTTACATAAAAGATACCTGCTCCTGTTGCAACACAGTTATCCAAGTCCCAACCCTTTCTGCTATTTGTAGACAGGCAGATAAAAACACTTTATGAAATACTGCACATTACAAGGTAATAACACCCACAAAATAATGTTAAGAGTTCTATAACTATTCGGTAAATTACCTGCTTCTGCACAATATGAGAACACCTTTAAAGATGACCTTCCAGTATTATGGATAAATAATACCTAATTTTAATTGAATCAGTTAAAATAAAATAGGCAATTTATATTTATTACACATAATAAAATACATCATTAAATTACTTTCTGTAATGGATTCCAGCACTTCTACATATAGAGAAAGGAAAAGATTCAGAATGTGGCTTGTTATACCTAGCAGTGTCACCATGTCTTTGGTTCTTATCTTTAGACTGTAACTTTTTGGGAGTATATTCACAAGATAAAGGCTAAAATTAAACATTTGGATTTCCTTGCCTGCATAATGAAGTACAGTAGTTTTCTGAAATCATCAGGAGTGTGTATTTCTAGAGGAAGGCCCTTAATTGTGTATTTCACTAGTCACTAAGAGATACCATTTCTCAAAATACATTTTGTAATGGGGTTTTTTTGTGGGGTGGTTTTTTCGGGGGGCTGGAGTTCTATATTGAGTATTCAGGACTCAACTCTGCTCTTCAATATGTGCTAAGCACATCCCGCTTTGTCCTGAAGAATCAGATAATTGTACCCTTAATGCTGAGCCCTTGCAGTTATTTAGCCTGTTGGAAAATACATCTTAAGCATTGTGCACATGAAGTAGGAAACTTTGCCAGTGAATAAAAACAGCAAAATGAACCGATTCATAGAAAAACAAGCTGTTTTCAGGTGACTGAAAAGGAGTTGGTTTTCTTGTACTAGGGTGACCAGATGTCCCAATTTATAGGGACAGTCCCGATTTTTGAGTCTTTTTCTTATATAGGTTCCTATTACCCCACACCCCCGTCCCGATTTTTCACACTTGCTGTCTGGTCACCCTATCTTGTACTAATAGCTCAGCTACTTCCTTCAGAGCCAAGGTTTTGCTTATTCTGTTTCCTTAACTCTATTAACCTAAGAGTTGGTTTTCTATTCACAGAGTTTGCTTTTGTCTTAGTCCCAACACTATTTTTCAACAAACCCTGGATCTTTGTCAACATCTCTCTCCAAGGTAAATTTGGGGCCCTTTTCTATCCCATTTCTTATTTGCAGGTAACATCACTAACTCCTTTAAATTACCTTCCCCTTTGTATTTGTATTTTATCCAGGTATATGTTATTCCCACAAGATTTAGGCTTGGTCTACACTACCAACTTATGTCAGTATAACTACATCAACCCCCCCCCCCCCCCCCCCCCCCCCCCCCCCCGGAAATCCCCACCCCCGCCCGACATAGTTATACCTACCTAATCCCCCCAGGTAGACAGTACTGAATGGCAGTCTAAGCAGGGAGGCCAAGTACTGAATTGGAATGGAGGCTGGATTAATAAAAACTCCATGATTCAAATCAGTCTGTAATTAGAAGGGATTAGGATGAGACTTTCATGGGAAGCAGATTTTCCCACATATGCGTACTGTGGGGTTCTTGCATGTTCCTCTGAAGCATCTGGTGCTGGCCACTCTCAGAAACAGGATACTGGACTAGAAGACCCACAGGTCTGATGCAGTATGCCAACTCCTATGTTACAAGTCTGTACTAGCAGCAGACTATAAAGTAGGCACTGGAAGCAAGAGTTTGTATGCCAGGGGAACGGAGTAGGTGGATAAGTGCGTGTCTAGTTATTCCTAAACTCTAGACACTACTTAGCTGATCAGGATAGTTAAATGCCTGGGTCTATCTGCCATTGGTATCTGTGGAAACAGCATTGCTACCTTCACTAGCCAGGACAGGATTAAACTGTGGTTTAAACCCTAGCAAACTCTATGTCTGAAAGTAATAATCTGACATTAATATTGAAAAGCAAAGCTATTTAGAATGGGAGTTTCAAATGTGTCCAGCACTGGCCTAACACTGCTCCCCTTGAAGTCTGAGGTAACACTCCTACTGACTTCAATGGGAACAATTAGGCTAAGACGGAGTATTTTTGAACCCTTGTCACTCCACCTGAGAGCTTGGGGCCCACCTTAAAGATGGGTCAGACAAGCTTACAGCACTGAAGAGATGACAGCAGAATATCAAGGGTGTAATTTAGAAATGTGTTATTGGACTTGAACTATCAGCCCCCCCCAACTCCTCTGCCCCTCCCCCCGAGTTATTAAGCTTCCTAGTTCCTATTTTCAGGGCTGCTTAGTTCTCAAATCTCTCTCTGAACAACAAATTGACATACAGGAAAGACCCAAGGGAAAAAACCTCTTTATATCTGGGTCAGTTTAATTAGGACATTGCTTCTTAATTAACCCCCAACAGATTTTAACCTTCTTAGGCTCTATTCATCAGCCCTTCTTCATGAACTTGCCTCCAATCATGGCAGCTAGCATGATAGTGTAAAGAGGGGAAAACATTCGATCCATCACTCCAGGGAAGGATTTTCTTTCTCTTAACAAGCTCTGAATGGGATCTTTAAACTCCCTGGCCCTTCACCCTCCATTGTAACTTGCATGATTGTGTGAGATCTGTGATCTTACACAGCCTGGATTACCGTACTTTCTCCTTTCAGTGTGTGCATGTGATTTTCCCTTAACACTACAGTGAGTTCTGCACACACATTGGGAAAGAATAGACTTTTCTGTGTCTTACAAGACAGAAGTAAAAGAGCATTCAAGTTAAGGCACAGTCTTTCAAATTCTCTACATGCATGGATTTCAGTCAGCCTTTTTCAGCTACAGAGATTAATTTTGTGGTTTACAGGATTGCTCACAAAAGAAAGGGTTCTTATTAATGTTCTCTCACACACTGAGTAATTCAAAGTTGTTTGTGAATAATCAAAGACTAATTGCGAAGGCTGAAATATGAATAATAGCCTCACACTTCCATTCTGCAGAAGAGACTCTCATTTTATCATATTATTTCTTTCCCCTGTTTCAGCATTTTACAGTACTAAGAGGTTATAATGGTAGCCAAATAGCTTCCTATTTTGCCACTATATATGCCTATCCATGACTTATTTGTAAAGGACAGTGCTCTAGCTACACCAGAGGGGAAAAGAGTCCTAATTACCACCGGTACTACCTCACTCCACATATATGAATAAAAAGATGCATGTGTTCTATATTTACATTATTTCTCATGTGTTTCATGAGCTCAACTATATAAAGGTTGTGACACACTGTACCCCATATTCACCACTTGTATATCGTTATTTTATAGTTTGTACAACATATGTCTTGTGAGGTATCATTTGAAAACTCAATCTGCTGAACATAATTGTACTTTTATAATATGTGTACCAAAATGGTACATGGAATTATAAGATTTTACTGTATATTGTTACGCAGAATTACAAAATATTTCAGTAACACCCACAAGCCAATTACTCAGAAACAAAGGCATACTGGCTCCCCAGGAAAGTGTTAGAACCATTACCTGTTTAATTGGACATTCAACAGAAGGGGGGGAAGATGCAGACAAAAGAATTTTCAATTCATATAAAGGACAGTTTGCAGAGCACGAACTGCATGACCCATGACCCAGCAAGGACTTTTTCAGTTAAAAGGGTCAGGATATAAGAAGGGGGAAAAAAGGCCTCTGGCTACCTCTTCTTCCCAATCTCTACTCATAGGAGCAAGATTGTTTGAAAGACACAGAACCATCATTGAACTCTCCAGTTAGCATGGCCTGCTGAAAGTTTTTGGGTGAGACGCACCTTTTTTCTTTTTACTCTTATTTAGCTTGGTAAAGTTTAGGAATTAGATTGTGATTTTATCTTTTATTTCTTTGGTAACCAATTCTGACTTTTATGCCTTAACATTTATAATCACCAGGGCCGGCTCTAGGCACCACCAAACCAAGCATGTGCTTGGGGCGGCACATTTTCAAGGGCAGCTTTCTGGCCGTCTTTTTTTTTTTTTTCCTTTTTATGCTTCGGGTGGCAAAAGCCTAGAGCCGGCCCTGGCAGCAGCAGCCCTGGGGCTGCTGCGGTTCGCGCCGCGGGGGAGCAGCGCCCGCACCTTGTGGCTGGGCCGGGCAGGCTCCAAGCAGGGGACTCTCAGGCTGGGGGCTGCCCCTTGGGGCACACGGAGCCGCCTGCAGATGCCGCAGGGCGGCCGCCCCCCCAGCGCCACAGCCGGGGCTGGGTGAAGCGGCCAGAGCCACAAAGTGTCTGCGGCAGGGCGGCCAGAAGCAGCAGCAGGGCCATAGAGGGTGGGGTGCTGCCGTGTGGGGCCCACGTCCCGCTCTCTGGGGCTCCCGCTCCCTCTGGGGCTCCGCTCCCTCCGCTCCCCAGCTCCTCAGCCCCCTGCCGGAGCCATCCCCCAGCTCTGCCCTCCCGGGTCCCGGCCGGTCCTGGAGGCGGAAGCCCTGGCTGGAGGGACCCTGGGCTGAGGCGCGACCCGGGAGCCCTGCTGCTTACCCCGACTCTGCCAGCGCCGGAGGCGAGGGAGGAGCGGGCAGAGTCAGCACTGGTGGGGGGGAGCCCACGGCTGGGGCGGCAGGGGGAGCGGGTGGGGTGGGGGAGAGAGCCCAGCGCTAGGGTGGCAGGGGTGTGTGGGTGGGGTGGGGTGGGGAGGAAGAGCCCAGGGCTGGGGCGGCAGGGGGTGCGGGTAGGGTGGGGGTGAGAGCCCAGGGGTGGGGTGGGGGGCAGCCAAATTTTTTTTTGCTTGGGGCAGCAAAAAACCTAGAGCCGGCCCTGATAATCACTTAAAAATCTATCTTTCTTTAGTTAATAAACTTGTTTGTTTTTTTTATCTAAACCTTTCATTTTGATTGAAGTGTTTGGGGAATTGCTACTCAGGTTATGTTGGGGCATAATCATTTTCTTTGACAAACTATTAATGAGCTTGCTCTGTGCAGTACTGTGCTGGATAGTGTAAGATGCACATTTCTGGGGTGCAAGGCTGGGGCCAAGAATTTGCCGGTGTTACCCTGTATGTAGTTCATGAGTGGCGTAACTTTGCTGGAAAAGTGCATTTTGGAGGTTGGCCCCAACCCTTCTGTGCATATGTTGCTTTTGGCATTAAGGAATGACGTTAGTGCATGCTGCCCCTTTTTAAGTAAGGTGCACTCCACAACCTGTTCTCCCTCCAGTCTCTTGAAAGTTGGCCAATAGAATTAGCATCTTTACTCTTCCAAAACATCTCATTTGAATTTTAGCACCTGATTTGCAAAGATGTTGTAACCTGGCCTCCTTTTGTTCATGTGTATCACTGAACATGCAAACACCTGCAGGAGCCCTTTTCTAGCACTAACATTTGCACATCTTTTGACCAAATCCAACATCCACACGAGCAAGTGATAGAGTTTACGTTCACAAAACCCATTTTGTGTTGAGGAATGCTTCAGAAATCTGTATCCAATAAAATCAATAATTAATACATTTTAATGAAGCATGGAGGGAAGTGTAGATGAGAATGTTTGATGCAATGAAAGCATTCAACTCATCTGCATGTGCAATTTGAGGCAGCAGACTGGTTTATAACCTATGATCGGGGATCCTAGTTTTCCACGATAAAAAAAACCAAAATTCTCCAATTTAAAAAAAACAAAACAAAACATAAAAATCTTTGTTCTTCCATGGTTAAAATGAAGCACTGAATTTTAGTTTCTCTAGCCACTATATATATATATGTATCAGTTAAACACAATGTTTTATTGATAGATTTACAATTTTTAAGCAAGCTCAAAGCCTACCAGTGCCAATCATTAAAATAAAATAAAATAACATTTATAGAAGTACAATTTGTATTTCTTACATATCCAAAATATTTCTGTGTCTGTATTCTATATTTTCAGGGGGGGCGGTTAAATGCACAAAATATAAAGCTCCCGCTGTCAGCTCCAAGACGGGGCTCCCTCTCAGATGAAATCCTATTAAAACACATAGAATCTGTTTGGCCCACACAAGGTTGGGCTAAGGTTTATGTGGCCCTCCTGTGTAATAAGATTGGGTGCCACTGGAACAAGTGATACTGATAACTCAATTTTACTGAAAATAATACTTATGTTTTTATTTTTTCACAAAATTCGCTGTAAAAATGCAAATTCTGCATTTTTCCATGGCAAATGGCTGTCTAGGCTCCCTGCTTATGATTCAACTTATATTTAACATTAATTTATTGTTACACGAAAACTAGGAATGTAGCTAAACCAGTGTGTCTTGAGAGGTGGAGTGAGATAGCAAAAATAGATGCCAAATACCCAGCTGCTTTTTCTTTCAGTGAGTGGATCTCATTAGCAAAAAGCTAATGCGAGCCATGCATAAACTAGTATTAGCCTGTGCTAACATGAGGTCTCATATAGAGTAGAAACTACTTTTCCGCTAATTAACAATGACACGAAGTCATGCAATGAAACTTCTTTGACCTTCGTAGATTAAATCTGCCTTCTTACTAGACAGCTTGATGATTCTTGATTTTCAGTACCGTCTCCAACTATGTGAAATATTTTTCCTTTGCAAATGGCAATCTTGGTCCTGTCCCTGCTGAGTCTATGAAAAAAACTCTAACTTAAATGAGAGCAAGACCAAGCCTTAAAACTCTGCCTCATTTTGTCAATACTGCCAGTGGGTGTTTTTCCCCACCTACAGTGCCAGGCATAATAGGGCATGTGAAAGAATAAGAGAATGGAAAGAGTAAGATAATTTAAACAAATCTATTAGGGATTCACAGTCTAATATGCAACATTGCAACTGGATCCTTGCACATACATGGATCCAGTTGCAAAATCAGTGAAGTAGTTATTAGTTACTTTAAGATCTAAATGTTTTAAAATGTTGAATGTTTATTTTAATATGATATATAAAATAAGCCAATAATGTAATTGAATAGCGTTGTATACAAATAAGTTACAAATGGGAATATTATCACATCCCTAATACATTCACTGGGTTTTGGTGAATAGATATGGTTTGGAGATGCTTCATTCATGGCCTGTTCCTCCAGTCCCACTTTAAACCAACTTTTTCTGTTTCTCTGTGTTTTGAATAATAAGAGTACTTTTTTTTCTCTCTCTGAAAGTTACGACTTACAGGATTGGCATATCCCTGCTGCACATTGGTAGTTTTTTTCTTTTTGCAGCTCTTTTCTCCCTTCACAAAGACAGTTTTGGGGATCATTGCTATGTTCTGGTCAGTTGCTGCTTCTTACTGTAGCTTATTCACACAATAGCTTTTCCTACTGTCTCATTATTTTATCAGCATTTGAAAGGGCCTGTGGTTTTAGACAAGTGGTTAGTGTGAATGTTTTACTTGTGCTTTTAAGCATCACTTTTTTAAAATATGCATTTTTATGACAAGTTTTTCATTAGAACCAGATCGTTGAAGCACAGAAAACAAGCACTGAGGTCAATTGAGTGGCAATCACAACTACATCCAAAACAAAAAGGAATGCAAATGCTCACAGAGCTAAAATGAACTGCATACAAAAAAAAAGCAGATGCGCCTTGTTATTGACTAGAAAGGTGAGGCATAGGCAGAAAGCAGTATACAGCAGGATGTGGAGCAGACAAAAGTGAGACAGAGATATACATAAAAAGTCAAGAATATTTGACCACCACCAAGAATAGCAATGAGGCTTTCACTTCTCTCTGCAACTCAAAACAACTTGTGAATGATGAACTGAGCCTGAAGTGTTTTTGCATTCAAAAAAGGACCACCACAGAGAATGCAAGTTGCTATTGTATGAATGTTTTATTGGTATTAGTATGGGGCTGTATTATTCATAAGTGTCAAAGTGTTTTCATTTGGATTCATTCAGGGTATTAATGGAGCCAAGCTTTTCAAGTATATAAAACAAAAACATTATTTAAAAAAAAATCTCTCTAAAACATTAAGAGTTTTTGCCTATAATGCATGTGGCATACATGGGATGACATTGTGTGGTGCAAAGGTTTTATCAGTATTAATTTGGGATGACCTGTATAATTCACTAATGGATTTTCCACTCATGAATAATATGGCTATTCCTGATAATAATTATAGAGGTTGTTGGAATCATCTTTGAAAAGGGAACTCTATCCACCACCCTAAAATCATGCCACAGTGTACCAAGTCCTCAAGAAACCATAACCTGATCCAGTGAACCTTGCCAAATATTCCCCAGTATAGAACATCCCGTTTTTAGAAAGGTAATTGAAAATAAATATAAAAGTGACCTATGACTACATCTGTCCATGGCCAAAATCCGCTCTGTTGAGCTTTAGACCAGGACATAGAACAGTGCTGATTGCACTAATGGTTAACTTCTTTGGGCAGGGAGAAAACATTCATGCTCATTTTATTTCATACTCCTTTTATTGGTTCTATCTATAATATTTGATATATTTATTATATAGGATTGTCATAGAGCAAGAGTCAATAAAAAAAACCCACTGATTGCTCCAATATTTTCAGGCCATTCAGTAATGCACAGAACTTCTTCTCCGCCATCAGGACATTCACTTGTGGAGTCCCATCAGCCTCTTTTATTTCCCTCACGCTATTTGTCATCTGTATGAAGCATCAGAGGGAAGTTGTGACACATGAATACATATGCCAGAAGCTTCTTGATGAAAGCCAGCTCTATATTTCATTTATTCAGTGATAAGAACTCTATCATTCAGCTGTCCCAGTGCCTGGATAAAAGGCAGCATGAGAACCCAGGCAACAGTGATGTATTGGTGGTAAGAGTTTGCAGAGTTAACCACAACCACCACAAGCTCACCCCTTTATCAAAGGAGTCTTCCCACAGATCATCAGTTTGGCTCACAGCTGTGGAGAGAGCTTCTGGATTCGTCACTGCTGCTGGATATTCAAACTAGCTACAGTGGCCAAAAAAATACCTCCTTCCTTCTGCTGCTGCTCAGAAGATAATCCCCCCACTGATCCAAAAGTGCACCTCTGACCTCCTCATTTACACAGTCTACTGGGATTATGTCCAATGTTCCAACCCTTCAAGTAGCTTCTGAGAGTTGCCAATTACATTACATTAGCTACATTAGTTAAAACAAGCCACAAAGGAGGTTTCTTTCTTTGCCTGAAAAGTGGACTTTCTTCCCTAAATTAAAATACTTTTAGGTACAAGATGTGCAGCATTAATTTTTGTGCCAGTGACAAGTTTAAGGTCTAAAAGCTTGGGAACTGTCAAGGATAGATAATATGCCTTATGTCAGTGGTATTCTGTGAATCTTTTTTTACAATGGGATGCAGCCCATTGATTCTATTCATAGCAGGTCATGAGTTATCAGACTTTATAACCTTGACACTGTCTATATGAAAGCTATTGTAGGTAATTTTTGAGGGTTCTAAAATGAATTACAGTAGTTAACATTTTTCTTTTCCTTGATGCCTCCTACTTAGAATGTTACTAAGGCACGTTAATTTTACAGGAGAAAGAATATGAGAAAATGGTATCAATAATTTTTTTAAGAACTCTGAAAGCTTTCTTATTCCCCCCCCCCCCTTGGCAAAATAGGTGTCAAAATATGTGATGGTGCAGTGCAAAAGTTTTATCGTCACCTTTATGGCATGGTTGACAATTATGCCAATCACGTGTTGATTAACAATTAAATCTTTATGACATATCATCATGTTTTCTTATATCTCTCTCTGTATTTTACACTACACATTAGACATATGTATACACACATTTTTTTTAAAAAAATACCGAGAAGTGCAAATTTGTACAGGTATAGCACACAGCAGATTACTGACAGAGAAAAAAAATATACAAAACTAGAGGCTTCCAGGATCAGTAATATTGGAATTCAGAGGTTATGGCTAAAGAGTAGGATTTAATTTGATAATTAAACAAACAACCAAAAAACCCAAGAATCATGTTTTTCTCTCCAAGGTCCTTTTATCTCCAGAATTAACAATTTAGGTTTATATCTTAAGAAACTGTGTCCTTGCAAACACTGAATGGCCTGTATTCATAATCTTCTTCAATTGCCAAGTTAAAAAAAGCACCCAAGAATCTTTTCCCTTAGTGATAAATCCCCTTTGTTAATAAAACTACAGTATATAAATATTGGATTATGGACAAAGCTGTAACATAAATGGACACCGCCTAGTAGTTTAGTGTCACAATGTGACTCACTTTCAAAGTGATAATTTCACAGATTATGTCCTCTACAAGTACCAAATTCATGCTAATGTAAGCAGGTGCAACTTCATATAAAGCTAGTAAAGTTACAGCCATGTATGCCAGCTGTGAATGGCATCACAAAGGGTATATAAAGTGTTTAACACAATGTGAATGAAAAGTAGTCACAAATACAAACCGCACATTACATGGCATAAATGTAAATGGCTGTATTTTGGGGGCAAAAGGTAGTGACACATACAAATGAAAGGGAATAGCAAAATGTCTCTCTTTAAATAACACTTTCATATTGAAGGGTAGTGGTGAATTCTAGCACAAAGGGCACAAGAAAGCACACTCCGTTTTTGTATATTAGGTCCAAAGAAAACAGGGAGGTCATGTGGAAGTATCTTTATCTCACGTCATCCTCTCTTCCAAAATGTAAAGACAAGCTTTAAGATGGAAATCTATTTAGAGGGTATTAGTAGAGCATATCAAGGAGTGAATCTATTTCTGCTGACTTTAGAATTGTTCATAAATGTGATTTACTTCTGTCTTCTCATTCATAACTACATCACCCAATGATACCATTTTCAAGAGCCAACTGATTGAAAATGCTATATAATTTGATTTTTTGTTTGTTTGTTTTTTTGTAACTTGTAAAGCAGCAGTTTTGTGGGCACAGGTTCTAGATTTACAAAGATTTTATCTGGTCTAACAATGGGCTTGTCAATCTAGCAGAGAAAGGTATCACATGATCCAATGGCTGGAAGTTGAAGCTAGACAAATTCAGACTGGAAATAACACATACATTTTTAATGGTGAGAGTAATTAACCACTGGAACAACTTACCAAAGGTCTTGATGCACTCTCCATCTCACTGGATTTTTAAATCAAGACTGGACGTTTTCCTGAAAGATCTGCCCTAGGAAATTTTCTGGGGAAGACCTATGGCCTATGTTATACAGGAGGACAGACTGGGTGATCACAATGGTTCCTTTTGGCCTTGCCAGCTCCATTGGTCACTGCCTGGGATACGAGACTTTGTATCACCCATCCCCACCTGTGTGTGTCCTTTTCCTTCCCACCTTATTTCTGCTCTTTCCTATCCCTCTCCTTTTTCCTTCTGTCTAATAAAAGTCTGATTTAGCTGGCCATGTTTTGCTACATTGAGCCTGTGACTAAAGAGGTAGTTAAAAGCAATGCCCCAAATAGTGTGATGCTGGTATGAGTTTGCCAGGTCTTGGAGTGGTTAATAAGACCATGTGCTATGCCTGTGTTTCTCCTGCAGTGAGGCCGCAAATAAGAGTCAACACCAGAGACAGAAGTTACATTTTCTCCCTTTGCATTTTTTTTTGATCCCCTTTTATGCATTTGTCTTGTTTTTTCTTCTAAGCGGCCTGGAACGGGGAACTGCAGCCAATGGGAGCTGTGGGAGTGGTGCATCCAGGCAGGAGCAGCATGTGGAGACACGTGTCCCCCCAGGGGCTGCAGGGCATGCTGGCTGCTTCTGGGAGCGGTACTGGGCTGGGGCCAGTGCAGGCAGGGAGCCTGCCTTAGCCTCGCTGCGCCACCTACCGGGAGACGTTCGAGGTAAGTGCCACCCAGCGGGAGCCTGCACCCCAACCCCAAGCCCTGAACCCCCTCCTGGAGCCTGTACCTCATACTCCCTCCTGCACCCAAATCCCCTCCCACACCCCAACCCCCTGTCCTAGCCCTGACCCACTTCCCAGCACCCTGTACCCACTCCTGCACCCCAACATTCTGCCCCAGCCAGGAGCCCCCACCTGCACCCAAACTCCCTCTAAAGACAGATAATGTAAGTAATAGGGGAGTGGAAGGGTGTAATACTAGAGTGTGCTGGGTTCTAGGAGACTCTGAAAGGTGTCTCGGAGGTTTGAGTTTTCAGATTCAAATGTCCAGCTAAATTTAGAGTGATGGGTTTAATCACATCGCTCTGAAGAATACTGCAAGCTCCAGTTCACAAATCCCTTCCCGAACCAAGCCTTGCAGAGCCCTAACACTTATGCATGAAACTTCCCTGAGTATTAAGAAAAACAAAATTTCCTAAGCATACATCCAGGTAGCTTAGGGTTCAGCCTGATGCTATTAGAGTGAATGGCAGACTTAATTCCACTTGCCTGGACTACAGCATATTTTAAGGCACACTATTAAACAGAGTTGCATGTTGTCAGGTGAAAACTTCACATTGGTTTAGATATTTTGAAGATAGAACTCATATTAATACTGAAAATTCAGCACTACAAAGTAGGTTGAGTTCAACTTTTATGGGGCTGGAGTTTAATATTTTCAAGTGCATGTTTCCTTATTTTAAAGTATTTTTTGTTTTTGTCTCTTTCGATGTAATGACTCAGCAAGAGAAGATATCTTCTTCTAGATGGTGCAGTTGCCTGGGAAGCCCCATTTCTCAGTAATGGTACTATGAAGTAACAAATATCTGTATTTCTTTACAGTTAATTTGATTAGTGATAGCCCTAATTCCATGATGTTATAAAATAATTCAGCATAACAACAGAGTTATTTCCCCTTAGCTATAGAAATAGAAACAGAAAGAGAGCTAGTCAGCCTCTCATTTACACTGGTGTAAATCAGGAATTGTTTCAATACCACCAGTGAAAGGGAGAATAGAATTAGGTACTGTATATGTATAAACTGAAGTTTGAAACGGGGATAGTCTTAGACTAGTACATCTCTTGAAAGAAGGAAGGATAACAGTCCTAAGCAATTGCCATTTGAGCGAAGAGATGCCAGAAGGGTAATATTCAAGTGACCCTATATAGTGGAAATTAAACAGTTTGTTCACTAATGACAGTACTATAGACCCATATCGCTAAAAAGTAGCATTGACATTACAAGATCCCTGCACTGAGGAGCTTAAAAGGGTTGGGAAAGGGAGGATAAATCTAATTAAAAGGAAAAGTTAAATACTAACAGGTCCATTTCTTCTCTCACAACAGGGTAAATCAAAGAGAAATGATTAAAATAAAAGGAAATGCACCAGTGTAAAACAAGTATAAGAACCTACTTCTATCCATCGTACTCATGTTAAGTTGTACTGCTCAAGTAGTCTCATGGATTTACTTGCTTTACATTGAAATCAATGGGCCTACTTGAGGAGCTGGGTGCAAAAGGGGTAGCAGAAACAGGGCCTAAGTGAGAAGAGAATAAAGTCCAAAGTATATTTAGAATAAAACATTGCATTACATAACCTATAGAACATTTCAAAGTTCTTTGCAAATGTTAATTAAGCCACACAACACCTCTGTGAAGAAGGCAGCAAGACATTTTAGATGCAGGTTTCAACACAAAGGATATAAGTGATTCATTAAAGGGCATTTAATATAGCAAATTAAAGGCAGATTCTGAAGTAGAAAACTCAGGACTTGTCTCAGATCTATAGAAAACACTGTTTACTGTAATTTAGACTCCTCTTCTACATTTCCCCAGTAACAAACATGATAAAAGAAGAAGAATTTCTAATCATTCTACATATATCCTGAAATGTTTTTCCACTGAGAGGTACATGACACTTAGGCCTAAATCTTCTCTTTTTTTATGTTTGAGGTGGTGTGACAATCAGGGTCCAGATGCCCCAAATGGAGAACAGGAGGTCTGCACCCCAAAGAATAAGCAATTGAATCAACTGGTTTTATACGTTGTTACTGTGTATAAATATATGTCAAGTAAAGTCTTTTATGAAAGTTTGTCATTTTCTGAACTTGATGGTGATTAGGAGATATGTATACAGATTTGGGGTATAAATATAAGTACGTATAAAAAATTGGAACTGTGGTGCAACTACAGCATCATCTCACAACAGGGAGTGAAGCAATCAAGCAGGGAGGGGCACCTTCCAGGCTAGTTTTTACACAAAACCATTTTCAAGCATATAACCATCGTCCAGCCAGGCAGACACACAAGAACATAAGAATGGCCATACCGGGTCAGACCAACGGTCCTTCTAGCCTAGTATCCTCTCTTCCGACAATGACCAATGCCTGAAATGGGCGGCGGGTATAATAGGCCAGGGGAGGCTCTGCCTCCCCTAGCACAGGTGCTGCCATGGGACCCCAGTTGCTGAGGAAATTTTTGCCTTTTATTATGCCCCATGCAGGTATTATGCCCCATGCAGGTTCCGGGGCAGCTGAAGAGGCACTATGTACTATTCAGTTTCTTGGGTTCATTAGTAATCTCCCTGGACTCCAGGGAGATTCCAGATAAACCCGGTATGCTGTCTGAGTAACACATAATGCCTCCTCAGCCACTCTGGAACCTGCATGGGGCATCAGGGCTTTGGCCACGGAGGGGGTCTTGGGGCTCCGGCTATGGAGGGGTGGCCAGGGGGCTTGGGCCATGGGGGGAGCGGAAGGAATGGAGCCAGGGGCTAGCCTCCCCAAAATGGGGCTCCACCATAATGCCAGATGCTTCAAAGGGAGTGAACAAAACAGGGCAGTCAGAGTATTAGGGACACCCAGAGCATGGAGTTGCATCCCTTACCATCTTGGCTAATAGCCATTGATGGACCTATCCTCTAGGAACTTATCTAGTTCCTTTTTAACCCGGTTATAAGTCTTGGCCTTCACAAAACCCCTGGCAACGGGTTCCACAGGCTGACTGTGTGTTATATGAAAAAGTACTCCTTATGTTTGTTTTAAACCTTCTACTTATTAATTTCTTCAAGTGACTCGTGGTTCTTGTGTTTTGTGAAGGGGTAAATAACACTCCTCTATTCACCTTCTCCACATCATTCATGATTTTATAGACCTCTATCATATTGCCTTTCAGTCCTCTCTTTTCCAAGGTGAACAGCCCCAGTCTTTTTAATCTCTCCTCACATGGAAGATGTTCCACACACCTAATCATTTTTGTTGCCTTTCTTTGCACCTTTTCCAACTCTATCTTTTTTTCAGATGGAGCAACCAGAACTGCACACAATATTCAAACTGTGGCCTTTTCCATCTTATCTATCCCTTTCCTAATGGTTCCTAACATTCTGTTAGCTTTTTTAATTGCCACTGCACATTGAGTAGATGTTTTCAGAGAGCTATTCATGAAGGCTCCATGATCTCTTTCTTGAGTGGTAACAGCTAATTCAGACCCCATCATTTTGGATGTATAGCTCGGATTATGTTTTCCAATGTGCATTACTTTGCACTTATCAACATTGAATTTTATCTGCCATTTTGTTGCCCAGTCACCTAGTTTTCTGAGATCTTTTTATAACTCTTTGCAGTCAGATTTGGACTTAACTTCCTTGAATAATTTTGTATTGTCTGCAAACTTTGCTGCCCTACTGTTTATGCCCTTTTCCAGATCATTTATCAATCTGTTGAACAGCAGTGGTCCCAGTATAGTTCCTTGGGGCACTCTGCTATTTACCACTTTCCATTATGAAAGATGATAATTATTCCTACCCTTTGTTTCCTACCTTTTAACCAGTTACTGATCTATGAGAGGCCCTCTTATCCCATGACTGCTTACTTAGCTTAAGAGACTTTGGTGAAGAAACCTGTTTAAAGGTGGACCACTAAAATTAATAGAATGACTTTGAAATTGAAAAGAAAACCCCAGTCTAGGGGTTAGTGTATAGTGTTTGCTGTAAGTATATGAATGTTGGGAAGGAGAGATCTCTTACCTCCTCTTTTGTTTAGCTTTGCATACCCTGGTGAATAGCTACTAGTCATAGATGATGAACTGCTGAAGGAGGAGTGGGATAATGCTGAGACCAGTGGCTCATCACATTTTTCTGAAATACAAAGAAAAGAAATACATTTATTTCCACATTGCTGTTTAAATGTGTCAGACACACTAAAAAGAACCTATACCTTGGATATCTTTTCTAGTTGCTTGTGTGGCGCTCATGACAAGAGTATCTGAGAGCATCACCATTGCATTCTAGACTCTGGAGTGGTACGGAAGTACTATCATCCCCATGTTGCAGAGGAGGAAATGAGGCACAGGCAATCTACTAGTGATAGTGTCCTAGCCACTTGGATGTCCTTCCTCTCATTAAGAATGCATAAATTAAAAAAATACCCTACTGCATTTGAAGTATCTTTTAGCAAGATAAAATAAAGGCAGTAAACATAATTATAGCAACTATCAGATTAATAGAGGACAATATGTGCACTTTCAATACTTGATCAAGATGTTAATACAGTAACCTGACTGACAATTTTATTCATAATTTATCAAAGAAAATAATTAATTTGTAATCTATGTATAACTACAGATTGCAGATGCAGTGAAAAAAAATTGGAAAGATAAGGGATATAATATGTCTTTTTTTAAGTAATCTTTATAATCCTTTCAAGCACTATTTATCTATTTTGCATAAGATAAAGAAGGTTAACTTGGTGTTATTGTCCAAGATGGAGAAAAAAAAACAATCAGAATTTCTACTTTGTATAACAAAGAAGAGAGTTTAAAACAAAATCCTTTCCTATTGTTGGATCAAATTATGTAAGTAAAGGTGGAAATGATTGGCTTTAGATATCTCAGTTGCTTAGAACAATTAATATGCAGACCTTTAT
Source organism: Terrapene triunguis (assembly GCF_002925995.2). Classification (NCBI taxonomy): domain Eukaryota; kingdom Metazoa; phylum Chordata; order Testudines; family Emydidae; genus Terrapene; species Terrapene triunguis. Next base: position 6,016,941 of record NW_020664530.1, on the reverse strand, counting down.
TCTAGTTTCTCTCATATTTCACATTCGCACAGAAATATATGAGTTTTAATACTCTCTACATCTTAGGTACAACCTCACTACAGAGAAATTAAAAATAACTACTCCAAACAATTCAGATAATTGTTTTAATGCACACACCCAGCAGAGGCTCTGCTATAAAGGTAAAACATCTCCTGTTTACATGAATACAGAAAGTTAGCTCAATCCCAGATGGGCAGCACCTCTACCACAAAAGCACAGCACTTAATTTTTGTCCAATTAGAAGACCATGATCGGGGAGAGGCTAAGAATGGTTCTTGCATGTAGAATGAATTAACTGTAACCTCAAGAGAGGGTGTTTACTATGGGTCAAGTAGAGATCATGAGTGAGGTAAGTCATTTATAATGATTCTGGTCTACTAATATTTCCAGTCACAAATAGTTTCTCCCTTTCTCTTTCTGAATAAACCAAACGTATATCTCTATATAATGCAAAAAATGTAAAGAGTTCCACAACTATGAAACAAAACAACAAAACAGAAGGGGATTCTGATTCAAGCTAATTAGTATTCTGATATTTAACAGTCTAATTTATATGCCCTCACAAATTAGCTATGGTTAGTTAAGAAAGAAGGGGGGGAAAGAATATATTTCATACTATCATAGAAATATAGGCAAACACTAGATAAAAGGACAACTGTTAATTGTTCTAATGACTATAAAGCACATAATTTCTATCTTTAATGACATAATTGGGTTTAGCCAAATTGAAAGAGGGGGAGATTTGTTTTAAATTCTATTTGTTCATTTTACAAAACAGAACTTTTGATTTTTGCTGTTGTTTTAGCCCCTAATTACACAACAGAATGCAGACAGACAGATCTCTGCATTGTTTCAGAGTGAAGTTCCAGACACACACAGAGGTATGCCCAACGCACATCTCATTTCAAGATCAGGGCCTCAGGGACTAATATAGACCTTAATTAATGGAGTTGATTTGTGTGGGGAACTCAAGTTACTTGAACAATCATCATAATGGACATTTTTCACATGAAAAGTACAGTTTAGGCCCCAAATCTATTTATTGAAAAATATTTTTTGTTGTTGAAAAGTCAATTAAAATTTAGAAAACAAAAATTAGACATGCTAACCATTTTTTTCATAAATAGGTGCATAGACTTATGCTAAGTCTATATTTAGATGCTGTAATAAATGGCCTGATTTAAAAAGTGCTGGACACTCATTCGCTGACACTGGCTTTTAAGAATATATTGGCCTATGTAGAAACTGCTGGTGGCTCAGCACTTTTGAAAATCAAGCCACATTCATGCTTAAATGTGGATGTAGGAGTCTAACTTGCAAGTCCTATTTTTTTTTTTTAAATCTTGGCCTACATCAGGGGTCTCAAACATGTGGCCCATGGAGTTATTTGCTGCGGCCCGCCAAGCTCCCTGCCCCCCTTCCCGAGCTACCAAGCTCCCCTCACCCGCCGCCCCCGCTCCTCCCCCAGCGCGCCACGTCCCCGCTCCTCTGCCTACCTCCAGATGCTTAGAGCTTTCCAGGAGGGAGGGGGGAGCTGTGTGCTCAGGGGAGGAGGCGGAGAAGAGGTGGGGCAGGGGTGGGGATTTGGGAAAGGGGTTGGAATAGGGGCGGGGAAGAGGTGGGAAGAGGCGGGGTCTCATGGAAGGGATGGAGTGGGGGCAGGGCTGGGGGCGCGAGGGAGGGGCTTTTATATCTTTATATGAAAAGGTGTCAGTGATGTGGCCCTCTGGCCAATGTACTAGTCCTCATGTGGCCCTCGTGGTGATTTGAGTTTGCGATCCCTGGCTTACATGGTGGTCTCATTGAATCCTGAACAGTGGCATCACAATAGCACATGAGAACTGGAATGAGCACTGGTTCAACTGCTCATTATAAATATTATTAAAAACTTAGACTTTTTCCCCTACTGAGTTATTCATAAACAGGACATTTTCTAATGTATTTAGTAATTGTAAGTATTTGTCAAGTAGTTTGGATAAATAATTTTTGACCTATAGCTTGTTTGCAAAATTGTTTATTTCAACAGTTCATTTTAGTGCTATGTGGCTAGCCATGTAAGTCATAGGACATTATCTCTGTTCCCTGGTTGGATGGTTCAAACATCTTCAGAAGCATATTTAATGACAAAGTGCAACTACGAAATAAACTTCCAGGACAAATTTTTGGCTACTAATCAATAATAAACAAGATCCAAAGTCTTTGAATATTGAATACTCACTATTAATGAATATTATGATTACATTGTGAGTTGACCTTGTGACTTTAATTCACAAAACGTTTCATGCATCGGGGCTCTGTTTTCAATTTAGTTTCTTATCTTACACTACTTGACCAAGTCGTCTAGAAACTAATTACAAACCAAAAGTTAAATTGGCCGATCAGTTACAATGGATGACAAATAAATAAATAAAGGGGTTTTTTTGGTTTGGTGTAGGTATTAGTAATAAGGGTGTGTGTGTGTGTGTGTGTGCGCGCGCGTGTGTGTGTGTGAGAGAGAGAGAGAGAAAGAAACTTAGACTTGTTTTTATCTTGTCAGTGCTCCTTCTGGATAAATACCATATACCATATTGCTTAGGAATCAACACACCTATTTTACAAACCTCTCAGAAAGTTGCACTTCCTACTTTATCTCATCTACACTAGGAATGAATGATCAACTGATGTAAGCACAGAAGAAAAGCTTTATTATGATGAGGATGCTATATGGTGTCTGATCCTTCATTCCTTGCACATTCAGACCTCCTATTAGACAAAGGTTATATTGAAGAATGTGTTTTTTTTTAATATCTTTTTATCATCAAATTCTTAACATCATGTGCCTTTTCTCTGTATTTCCACATTTTCTGGACCATAAACCCTTTTATGCAATATTTCCTCCGAGGAAATAAATGCCTGCATCTTGATAGAAAAAAAAAAAGTAGGAATGAGAAAATCTATTTATAAAGTACATTAACAAAATACAATAGATCTCTCTAGTGTCAGAACTAGATAGAGATCATTGAACATAATGGGAGGCTATGGGTAGATTCTTAAGAATATTTGTGGAATGAAGAATTTATCCTGATGGCACATTGAAAAATATGAAAAAAGGTAAAGTGGGACATTTCGACCGAGTCCTTCTTTCCAACAATTATCTATATGGGAAACCTAAAACTGGATTTTAGGCAAGCTGTTCAGAGACAGCACTCTACAGCTGAAAGAGATGGCTCCACAGAACAGGTGCTGATCAGAAGCTCTGTTCTCTCACCAATTCTGGTAGCCAATGAGAAGATCATAACGTATAAGGGCTTCTCCTCCCATTTGGAAATGTCCATTACCGCTATTGCACTTTAAATAAATCAAAAGAAAAATATATAAACATGATTAGAAATGGTGCTAGTATTGAAATCACTGTCCCTTGTATGTGTTGTCCATGTGGGCACCTCACATATTCTCTCCCAAAAGAGCAAAGGAATGAAATAAGGAAGCTGAAAATAAAATTGGGCCCCTGTAAGCAGTGCCATGGCAACATATTCCAGGCCTGGTTTGAAGACTAAAATCTGCCCTCTACTGCGAAAAACAAAAACAAAGAAACTTGCAGTCACTACTAAGTATTTGTACAAAGGGAGCCTTCTCTGAAGCACTGTCATTAATCAGCTGAACCCAGTATTATCTACCTTGCTTTCCAGTTCTCTCTCTCTCTCTCTCAAAACAAACACAACCAACAACAAAACACAAACCAGATCACATAACATTTCCTGCCATATGGACTTTCTTAGATAGGTCTGGGTTAATTTTAGCTTTCTGAAAAACTCCCTTCATTAGCAGACACAGACACTGAAAGACAGCAAAAAATAGTCAGTGCTGGGTCTGTGCTAGGAAAACTCGCAGCTAAAGACCTTTTCTGAATGAAGCAAAAAACTGGCAAAGAAATCAGTTTTGCTCTTAAAAGGCTCAGAGTAGCTGCTTACTAAGTTTCAAGCATGCCTCTTTGGATAAGTCTACACAAGAAGCCTTGGATATTGTTAGGGTCCTATGCAGAAGAAAAAGTGAGAAATAAACCTCTTCTCCCTGCAAAAATAAACAAACAAACAAAATAATCCAGGGCCCTTTATGGGCCTAGGCCAGGGATTCTCAAACTGGGGGTCAGGACCCCTCAGTGGATCGCGAGGTTATTCCGGGGGGGGGGGGGTGGGTTGTGATCTGTCAGCCTCCACCCCAAACCCTGCTTTCCCTTCAGTATTTATAATGGTGTTAAATATATAAAACGTGTTTTTAATTTATAAGGGAGGTCGCACTCAGGGGCTTGCTATGTGAAAGGGGTCACCAGTACAAAAGTTTGAGAACCACTGGCCTAAGCCCTCTTCCAGAGGAACTGTTTAACTCCCTTTGCATGTCCCTGCCTGTAGGTCAATAATTTAGATATCCATCTTGTGAATATAATGGCTATTTTAATCACTAGCCTTTCACCAACATGCCACATGTGATGCATATGCACTTCATATACTTTGAGGCTACAGCCTGGCTTTTGCACTGGCTTGAAATGGCCAGGATTGGGAACAAGTCGAGTAAATGATGTAGATTTCCTCTGGTGGTGTTGTATGTTCGCCAACATGCACTTTTCAACTATATCAATTTTTAATACTTATCTTGGGGGAGCATCTCATAAGCAGAAAAAGAAACCGCAAAAGATCTCACTTTCATGTTGACAAAAAAATCGCTCTCATTTAAAAATCTCTCTTTATGTTAAAAAGCTCCCCTAAGTGAATTTGTGAGTTAAAAGGAAGGGTTCTATTTTAAATTAATAGACTGCTAAAATGCTATTAAAATTGCTTTAATAACTTATGATAGTATATAGCCCAAAAGAATTAAAATTAAAAGATTGCTTATGTAGGGCAAGCTAACATTTCTAAACCTGTATGAGATTTCTACGATAGATAGATAGATAGATCGATAGATACAGGATCATTTAGCCTAACTTCATAGCCAGAAACCGTGTGATGCCATAGCGGGGACAAATCGAGGAACCGTAGTTTACAGTTTTCACTGTTTTCTGCAGAATCCAATCTTTCACTTACTAAAACCAGAATCATAATCCTTTCTGATACAGATATACAGTAGTCTTCCCCATTTAAGTCAATGTACTGTGCCCTGTTAATCAATTACAGAACACTGCCTCCAGCCAGAAATAGCAGCAACAAAGGAATAAACTCTACCCCACACCATTTATATCAGAGATGTGTTAATGCCAAAGACAGCTTGGGACTGTTTAAATGTTAACATTATGAAGCAAGAGCAGTCTTCTTCTCTACTCCATTTTGTCCTGATAGCCTTGGCAACAAGAGCTTCTGCCACCATAATAGGTACAATGCAACTTCAATTGCACTTACATTCCAGTTCTGAGGAAAGAGAGAGTGTTTTTTTTCCAAAAGGGCTCCTTTATATGGGCGGAAAATTTTATGCTCTGCTCTTTACCATGGGTGAAATTCACCCCCATGCAGAAAACAAACACAAATCCTGTGCACCACTTAAGGAGCAAAAATCCTGTCACCACTGAAGTCATTGATAAAACGACTTCAATGGGGCTAGGATTTTATTCAAGACCTCTGAAATTTCATTGGGTTTGGAGTTCCACCTGAAACACTGATTGAACCTGTAATTTTGTTTAACTAAAGATTACAGGTTCAATCAGTGAACTGGTGATTAAAACCACCAGTCTTCAAGTGCCTTGGCGTGACCACATCTACACTGGACTTGAACCTGACACATTCTGCATTCATTTGGTAAGGCTAGGAACATTGATCAGAGATGGACATGGATTTTATTGTTATTCCTGCATATCTGTAAACATTTTGAAGTTGCTGTTCTTTTGTGGATTTTAACTTTGAACTCAAAGGATGAGAAAGATTACAAAGCTAGGACTGCTCTAAATTATGCAAGAGGCCTGCATTCTTCAGCACTCTGGTGCTGCAAAATGGAAATTCTGCATTGACTACAAATAAATGTAATAGGGGTTCTTTCTGTGGCAAATTCTAGGACTGTGAAATAACTGAGATGACGGGGCAAAAAAATACACAGGATTTTTCCAATATGGCCACTGCTCACACTTCCACTTGAAAATGTCCATGAATGTGCTCAATGCGATTTTTTACCTGTACATTAACAATTAGATTCCAACGTGGTTCATTTGAACCCAAACTTTTTTGAACTTCAGGGACTGTGAGAATCCATGCAAACCATACATAAAGACCTGCCAGACACTTTGAACTAATTTTAGAAAGGTTCAGATAGCTCTTTTGGATTGACCAGATTCTTGTGATACATACTGATAACTGAATGGAAGTCTGCAGAAGTAAATTTCCAATGTAAATGACTCACTATCCCTCCCTTGATATTTTTAATTGAATGCATTTTTTTTTTTTTTTAGATGTCTCCAATTTTTGACATGATTCATTGTTTCAGTGCACTTTTTAAAACCTGGCAAACTGAAGCAATGAGCAAGAGATAATATATGCTTTAAAAAAATAGCCCAAATGAGTCACATTACAGCATCAATCATTCAGAAAATGCCAAAGAAACATCTGAAGCAAAGTCAGCACTTTCTCTATGCATTTTCTCCTGTCATCTCAAACTTTTATACCTAATAAACTTGGTGGTTCATATAATAAAAGCATCCGGAATGAGACTCACAAAACGCTGTTAAAATTGTAGGGCTAGATTCACTCTTACTGGTACAGGAAGGTGCAAATCATCCCTTCTTGCAATAGCCTTGTATACTGTCCACTTTACTGGAAATCACCTAGGAAACTAAACCAAACCGGAAATTCATTAATACCCTCCACCAAACCCACAAAGATAGGGGACGAACCGGTGAGATTTATGGTAGAGGGCAGAACAGGAAAAGGCCCTCATCTGCTTTGCTTTCTATTATCAAATGCTCTATGCCCCAGCCACCTCACCCAAGCTCTGAGGCAGGGACTAGGACCATCTATGAGAGACCTCCTGTTAGAGGTACTGTTTCATTGGCTGACTATTACAACAGATGCACACACCCTTCTCCTGGCATCCTCGTCGCCGACAATCACTGCTAAGGCCACATGCATTAATCTTCACTTGTGGCTCCACAGATACATGGATGGCAGAGACTGTCTAAGGGTTTTATTAAATCTTCATGTCCCTTAGCCACATCTCTTCTTCCAGCAGACACCTCAAGTTGATGGTATTAATTACCGCTACAAGCCCTCTCTGGGCTGACTTTCTGCCACTCAGTGACCTCCACCATATTGTGCACCAGCAGAAGCTAGAGCAGATTGAGTAACTATAGTCAGTATATTAAAAAGTAACACGCAGGTTGAATAGTGCACACTGATAGAGAGAGAGTTTGGATTTTGCAAGAAAATATGCAGATAAAAGAAAAGCTGATTATTACTAAATAGAAAAGTAAGGATTACTATGTATTATTCATAATGTGTATTGCCATATAAAAAGATGCATCTGAAAACTAAGAACGTAATTCTGTAAACATTTGTGCATGTGAACTGTACTATTAACATCACTAACTTTTGGTGATACGAGAAACATGGGGAGGAGAGAATTCTGTTTTTTGTTTGTTTGCAGCAGGGTGCTCAAGTGCTTAGTGTCCTAATTGCAGAATATGACTTCTCTAACAATGTTAACTTTTCCCATTAGAGTGGTCTTTTTTGAGTAGCTATAAAGGGACTTTCTCTAGACCACGCTTATTTTCTTTATGTTCAAATAGTGCTGGCATTGGTGGGCTAGAAATGGCATGAGGCTATGTCTGTCTGGACTTTTTAAGAAGCAGGAGCAATAGGCATTCAGGGATGTGCTGGAAGGGCATCTGGGGTGCTCCCAGGAGTCCTTGTCAAAATTCTGAAGGGAAGATGGGGATGATTTCCAGCCATTCGATGGAGAAAAAAAAATTTCTAGTAATTGGTAAGGTGCAGCTGTTAATGAATACTTATCCCTGGGGCTCTTAAAAGTACTTCTGAAGAGCAAATGGTTTCCCTTTTGAATGGTCCAGATTACACCAAAGTGTACATGTTTTCAAAAATATTCAGATAGGCCTTGTATAAGGTTATCATACTCATCCCTCCCTATAAATTATATACCATGTTACCCACTATATCATTTTTGGGAACAAGGTAAACACGCTTCCAACGAAGTTTGTTTGATTGGTGCCTCTGGGTCATTCTGTTTGCCTTTTCCCAGTTCTTAGGAAAAGAGCTCACTTCCAAGTCTCGGCTCCCCTGAGGAACTACTGTGGAGTATCTCCCCCAGCCATTCTTCCTCCCTCTTCTGTTAAGTCTCTGGCTTTCCTTGAATATCATGTCTGCTCATGTAACTTTCACCTGATCGCTAAATTCATTCCCATTAGCTGGGAAGTGAGTTATACCTAGCACAGGTGCGGCTGAGCCCAGCTCCTCTTAAAGGATCAGCTCACACGGTGATAGAGCCCCTTCTGAATCATAGCCAGCACATCACTGATGCTATCATAATGTTGCTGCTGGTCACCAGTTTTAAGTAAAAAACTATTATTGTCAACCCCGGAGTTGGATAATAAGATGTGTACTCTGTGTTGTTTAGGGAAGATCAGGAGTGATATGTAAACTGGAGAGGCTGTCTAGTTCAGATGTGGCAAGGGTAAGTTACTGCAATACTTGCAACTGAATGTTTACTGGGTTTAAAATTGCTGCAAGCCATTTGTAACAGAAGGTGAAACAGATGAGTCTATTTGAAGTGAAGTGTTAAAATACAACATCTCAGCCAAGAAATATAGAAAGTCATGACTTTCTGACCCCCAAAAAAGGGCTTTTAATCTTCTGATTTTCCCTGTGTAAAGAACAGGTCAGCAGGGCATAAGCACCAGCATTGTACCATATAAGCAGAAATTTTAAATATTACTTACTAATTACACAGAGAACAGCAGAATACAAGAAAACTGTAAAGCAACTTTAAAAAAACATTATTAAAACAGAAAATAGCCTGTTTTAAAATCTGAATCATAATGCAAATGTGGGGTGGAGGGTGGGAAGAAAGGCATATCAGCATGGGTTAATGTTGTACCATGTGATAAATGCTAGTTAAACTGAAGTTCACCTGAAGAAAAGCTCTGTGTAAGCTTGAAACCTTATCTCTATAACAGAAGTTAGTCCACTAAAAGATATTACCTCACCCACCTTGTCTCAGTTTAACTAAGGACCATTTTGTTCCCTTTGAACATTCCGAGAGGCATGTCTGCAGCATGCTCGGAAAGACTAGGCCATCAAGCAGTTGCCAGAAGCAAGAAGTCATGAGATTGCCAAGGTCACTCTGGAATTAGGATAAAGATACATGGGAGTTGGCTTATCTCCTTCTCAGAACCAATATGAATATTAATAGGACTCTTTTTGGATTCAGACACATCGGTTTGTTCAGACATCCATCCTTGCCATGGTGCATAAGAAGATTTTATAATCTAAAGTGAATGCATGTTTTATTCACCAGAGTGCACCCACCTCAAAGAGAAAGAATAAATAAGCATAATTTGCTGGAATGTTTTATGAGCTGTTTCGGCTGTATATTTTAAGTGATGCTAATCTAAGGATGGGACACCACAAAGTAGCTTGTGGTCAATGGCAGCCAATCTAACAAAGAACTTCTGGACAATGTTATTGAGGAGGACAGCTCAAGTTAACATTGGCTATAAAAGGGAAGACAGTCTTGGACAACTGCCACAGCCCCAGGCTGAGGACAATAAAGCTCTAGCCAAACGCTTCATCATTGTGGAACAGAAACATGTAGCCTTTTCCATAGTGTTCTAAAAGAAGCTGTTGATGCAAATAATGACTACAGATGACAATGGTTGACAAAGGCCAAGCTAGGTACACCTGATTCCACATGCCATTAAGCTACCCTGCCAACCTAGTAGGCACTACAGCATTAACTATAGCATCAAGTAAGTAAGGAAATTGCAATGAATAAAAAAATGCAAAGGAAGGGAAAGAGAAATATTTGCAAATGAGGCTGGCAATCAGTTTTTGATAGATTTTGGATGGTTTTGTTAACCTTTGTTCAATGCCTGGTCTATCAAGTACCCCTTGAGAAAGGGTTATGACTGGCCAACACTGTAGGATTTTTTTTTTTAAATATGCTGAATCACAAGCCACCATCACCACCTTCATGATTAGTCAGCCAGTTCTGCTAGTCCAGGGGTCCCCAATGCGGTACCCGTGGGCGCCATGGCCGGCGTACTGGCCGGCGGACGAGTACTGGCCGGCGGACGAGCATCCGCCGAAATGCCGCCAAAAATCGGCAGCATTTCGGCGTCGATGCCTCTGGATGACAGTGCTTCTCGGTGGCATTTCGGCGGCGACGCCTATTGACGTTGCCGCTTGTCGGCGGCATTTTGGCAGATGCTCGTCCGCCGCCACGGTCCCCCGTGGCTCGTCGTCTGGCACCCGCCAGACGGAAAAGGTTGGGGACCACTGTGCTAGTTATTAGTTTTTGGGATCTGTTGCATCACAAGTCAATATCCACCCACCCCTTCATGGTCAGCTGGCCAGTTACATTGGTTGGTAGGGAAGAAACAAAGAAGCATAGCCTCAACATGTTTCTGTCCCCTTTTTGTTGGCAACGTTATGGGTGGTAGTCAAGAGCAGTCCTTGTCCACTAAAAACCATCCCCTGTATTTGGGGGATGATATGTGTTTCAAGACTCACATATGCTTCACAGAACAATCATTCTAGGATTCTTCTAGGATTAATTCTAGGAGCCTTCACTCTTCTTCACTCTGCCAGAACCTTGTTAATAGCTCCTGTGCATACAGTTCAGATAATTTACCAGCTACCTTCACAGTTCGAGTATCACACAATCAAAGTAAGTCATATCCGGCCTTTGTTTACTATTATCTGCTGTTTCTGCCAGCATCTATTTGCTTTTATCTGCTGTTTCTAACTGTGCTCATGTGAATTACAGTGCCCTTTCCTTATTTTGCAGCGGGCAGGGGGAGACTACAGACCTCTCTCATATGATTGACATCTCATATGACAGTCTTGCTAGTGAGGCAAGTTCACATTCAGCTACATGAGAATATGAGCCCAACCGTAACTGAATATTTTCTGTGAATATCTCTGGAACTCAGCTGTAATCTGAAGATTAGAGCATCTCATATTGATCCCCTGGAATGCTTCTTATTTCACTCAACTTGCATACTGTCAATAGAGATAAAACACACCTGCTCAAAAGGGTGGCAGTGGCTGCTGTAACTAGGAAGGAGGGAACTGTACCTGCTCTTTTTCCTCCTGCAAGGTGAGGTGACAAACTAAATTAATTTAGTGGTCTCTGCACAATCTTTAGTGCTCAAAGTTACGTGTGCTGAGGTTTTTTTCTACAAACAACAAGAAAAAAAATAGGGTAGGTTCTCTAGATCTCTGTCTGTAATGAAACCAGCAAGATTAAGGTAGTGGTATTAAGGGGTTGCTTTTGTTCAAAGTAGGAAACTATTAATCAGGCCCATAGTGCTTTAGTTCTGGTTTCAAGCACTATTTGTGTTGTCACTTTGGGCAAGTCATTTAGGCCCCGATTTTAAAAGGTATTTAGGTGCCTAAAGATGCAGTCAGGCATCTAGTAGGATTTTCAAAACCATCTAGGTGCCTAATTCCCATTTCTGGCTCCCGGGGCCTCACCTGGGATGTGGGAGACCCAGGTACAAGTCCCTGCACTGCCTGATTTGGAGCAGGGAGATTAACCTTGGTCTCCCATGTCCCAGGTCAATGTTCTAACCATAGGGCAATAGAGTCAGTCTCTCCCTTTCCCAATTAATATTTCATTATTTACACAAAGTGGAATAGCTCCAGGAGTAGCAACTGACTCACTGACAGGGACTTGAACCCAAGTCTCTCACAACCCACACCGGTGTGTGCGTGGGTCTCTTTCTCCCCCCAGCTTCCCCTTCTCAAAAGGTCTCAGTTTCACTCCCATGTAGAATGAAAACAAATGTCAAAACCTCAACATTTTCACCACACAGAATATTTTCCAGCCACTGCTAAAAATCAGGCTCTTAACCAATCCACGATCCAGATTGCTGATCAGTCAAATGGCTAGAATGCTACTTATCCCACAAAGTGTTTTGAAGTATTAGGAACAACATTGATCTGCTCTGGTGAAACAAATGCAAATGATGGCAGAAGAGTGCTATAAAAGTGCAAAAGTGTTATTTTAAATGGATACAGCTACAAGCCTTATGACATTTCTGACTGCACCGTATCTGACCAAATATGATATTTTTATAAAGTAGAGCTTTTAACTATTGAAAATTACCAAAGGTTTACAGTAAATAATTACTATTGTCTAGAACTTAACTGGAGACGGACATTTTGTGTTGAAATACCTTATTCCCGTTAACTGACAAAGAATCTTATAATTTTAAAAACTGTAAATGAATTATTTTACTTTATTGTCAAACAAATTATTTATTTTTAGAGCTAGTGAAGACAATGGGGAGGTTTCTATCACAAATCAGAAGGCGTTTTAATTTCATGTAAATGTTTTCATGTTTTATTCTGCTAGGATAAAAAACAGTTTTTCTTAAAACAATGCAAAAATATCTCATTTTTTGAAGTTTAAAAACATTTCATCATTTTCCATTGGAAAAAAAAGGAGAAAAATTAACACTGTATCACACTTTTTTTCCTTTCATTTTTCACACTTTTCCATTGGAAAAAAAATTAAAATGTGAAAAAATGTGTCTTCTTCCAATGTCTTTCACTTTTTAATGTTTTGCAACTTTTTAAGCTTGTAAAGAAAGAGGGAAGGAGGAAAACAAAGTAAAAAGGATTTTTTCCACAACCATGCTACTGTACCTTTTTATCAACACATCTTTGTACTAGAAATGCAAGCAGTGCATCTGGAAGAACCATATCAGGAGACTTTCATTTTTAGGTCGGGTGTGCATGTGTTCTCTCTCATAGCCTATTGGAGCTGAATATTTTAAGGGTAGGAGTCAGGACATATTAGAAGGTTAAGAGAACAGAAGAGCCACTCTGAGGGGGACTATTACTGGGTTAGAGAAGGGGAGGGAACATATACACAGGGCTGGCTCCAGGGTTTTGCCGCCCCAATCGGCGGGGAAAAAAAAGCCGCGATCTCGATTGGCGGCAGCTCCATCGCACCGCTTTCTTCTTCGGTGGCAATTCGGCAGCAGGTTCTTCCCTCCGAGAGGGACCGAGGGACCCGCCGCTGAATTGCCGCCAAAGAGCCCAACGTGCCGCCCCTTCCCCTTGGCCGCCCCAAGCACCTGCTTGCTGAGTTGGTGCCTGGAGCCGGCCCTGCATATAAAAAATGCATGGTAGTTCAGAATCAACATGAAGGTAACAGTAGCGTAAGCCAGGCATGAAACAATTGCATCACCCCTTAAATAAAGTCTTCTCAATGCCACGTTATCTTTTCAAGTTTCATTTAATTAAAATAAATACACTAGACAGTTATTTGGCTGGTGTTGTGTAGTAATGTCATTTTGCTATGAACCAGTTGTATGGCTGCATAACAGACAATTGCAAGATTCCCCAAAGAGCCATGTTGACCATGGCAGTCAATTTGGCAGGTGTTGGACAGGAGTCTGAGATACAAGCCTATTGGATGAATTAAAGCCTCCAAATCACACAATTTCACAGCAATCTGAAAATACAACCAGCCTGATTCCCTTCTTTCTGATACAAATTTTATACCAACATAAACCCATTGACTTCAGTGGAGATACTCCCGATTTAGCTTCTTCTAAGTGAGTTCAGAATCAGACCTTACGGGTCTTAAAAACTGACAGGTATTTGATCTCCTGATTCCTAGCACTGTACTTTAGCCACAAAACTCTTCTTCCTCTGTCATCTTTGAGGAGAAAACTATGCTTTTCTCTGATGGTTAAATTATTTAATATGCTGAAGGATGTAAAGCATAATCCATAAATGGTTAAGTAATAAAACACTGATTAACAGAGTATACAGAATGTAATAGATTTCATTACAGGTGTAGAAACTGTACAAAAGAACAGAAACTAAGCCTCATTTCTAGTTATCTTACACACACATACACACAATTACAAAGGGATCTCACAAAACTGGGTGACTGGGCAAGAAAATGGCAGATGAAATTCAGTGTTGATAAATGTAAAGTAATGCACTTTGGAAAACATAATGCCAACTATATACACAAAATGATGGGGTCTAAATTAGCTGTTACTACTGAAGAAAGAGATCTTGGAGTCATTGTGAATTGTTCTCTGAAAACATCTGCTCAATGTACAGCGGCAGTCAAAAAACTAATAATGTTAGGTACCATTAGGAAAAAGATTGATAATGAGGCAGAAAATATGAGAATGCCACTATATAAATCTATGGTACGCCCACCCCTTGAATCCTGTGTGCAGTTCTGGTCACCCCATCTCAAAAAAGATAGTTTAGAATTGGAAAACAGAGAAGGGCAAGAAAAATGATCAAGGACAGCTTTCATATGAAGAGAGATTAACATGACTGGGCCTGTTCATCTTAGAAAAGAGATGACTGAAGGGGGATATGATAGAGGCCTATACAATTATGAATGGTGTGGAGAAAAAGTGTTATTTACCCTTCACATATCTCAAGAACCAGTGGTTACTCAATGAAATGAATAGGCAGCAGGTTTGAAACATACATAAGAAGTGTCTCTTTATACAATGTACAGTCAACCCGTGGAACTCATTGCCAGGGGGATGTTGTGAAGGCCAAAACTGGGTTAAAAATAATCAGCTAAGTTCCTGGAGGATAGATCCATCAACAGCTATTAGCCAATATGGTAAGGGATGCAACCCCATGCTCTGGGTGTACCTAAACCTCTGACTGCTAGAAGCTGGGACTGGATCATTTGATAGTTGCCTTTTCTGTTCACTCCCTCTGAAGCATCTGGCACCAGCCACTGTCAGAAGACAGGATAATGGGCTAGATGGACCATTCATCGACCCAATATAGCCATTCTTATGTTCTTATTAGCTCTGTATTGGTATGCTGCCTTCATTTTTATCACCTCTTGGAGAAAATCCACAGTTTCTATACTCATAACAGAAGCTAACTGGCTGGCTGACTACTTATCAGTGGCCTGCTGTTACTAATGCTGATAAAACAAAAAACCAATAGGTGCATAAGTGATAAATCATACCGTACTATACTAATAGCTTTTTCTTTGGAGGAAAAGACAAAATACATTTACTTCTTTTCTGTTCATCTTTTACTTTAGACTTTATTTTTAACTATAAATCTGCAAAAGTCTAAGAGCATCATTTGGACCACGCATCATTTGGACCACACATCTTCCCAATCCCCACATCTGAATCAAGAGAGAAATAGTGCAGTGTATTCCTTCACACTCTTTTGTAAAAGAATTCTCTCTCCACCATGTTAACTTCTTACCAGAAGTGGTGTCAATTGCACCAAACACTTTATGTCCTAAAGACACATTGATTTCAAGGAAATATCAATAAAGTGTGCCAGCACAGATGTTTTATAGCAGAAGACTGACAAGAAATGCATTAACCCCTCTCCCCACCCCTGGCATCTACCACAGGGAATACATTGCTTACATTCCTGGTGCTCTTGCTAAGAATCTCTTGCTATGAGTTCCTGGAGACAGGAGAAAAGCCTTTAGCTGAGAAATTAGTTCCCTCTTTTTGAACCTCTAGAACCAGGTTCTGGTATTTACCTTTACGGGGACATGGGAAGGCTACATCCTTTCCCTGGATTGGAGATGGTTGAGTTATTTATTTTTGATCCAGGAAAGGTGTTTTATGGTGAGGTAAATATCCTTCATGTTATGGTTATTATTTTGTATAGTGTCCAGATAGATACACTTATAAAAGTGAAAAATGAAGCAATAAACCCCTTTAATGGATCAGAAGTTTGGTTCAGAATCACATTCAGATATTTGAAAGCTTATCTAAATGATACAGACTTCTTGAGTCTGCAAAACTGAGCTAGAAATCTCACGAGGCTAGGCCCTGGGATTTATTTGTACCGATTGGGCCAGAAACATCATAAAAATATCAGACACTAAGTACAGAATCAAAAATGTCAGTAACAAGAAACAAATATACCTCACATTTTCTAGCCTCAGAAGGTTCACTTTTTTCCTTGACTGGAGGGGGCACTTAGAGAGGGGAGGAGATTTCAAAAAAGTTCAGATTTTATCTGAACTTGTTTGTCTGTCCTAATAGCCAAGCTTGCATTAAAACGCTCCCCACTCTAGGGTCAGAGTGTGCCTTGAAGGGACTGGTTCTGTGTGGGAGGCAGTGATGCCTCCCTTTCATTTCCACCCTGCCCATTCTCACCCCTCAAGGTGCTAGGAGGGAGCACTGCCTACTATCAGGGAAGCTGAAGGACTGTGAATGCCACTTGTTCTCCTGTGTGCATGCATGTGCAGAGTGTAGAGTACATTTCCCTCTCTTCGATGACCAAGCAGAAACTAGCCCTCAGTACGGATCATACTTCACTCAGTTAAATTGTGCTCTGACCAAGGGACTGTTGGACATAGATGGGCATTTATAAAATACTTGGGGTGTCAAAAGATTGTAAGCGCTTTTTATGTGCCACAAAGTTCATACCAGTTACCTAAAATGATCAGAAATTTTAAGACACTAAGGCCCTAAATTTCTTATGCCAAAATCTACAAAAGTGTATGTATTCCCCTTATACATGGAAAATAAGAGCACACAAATGAGCATTTGCATGCGCAACAAGGAGCTTGAATCTGGAAGGTGCTGACTGCTCTCACAACTTGTTAAAGTCACTGGCACTTGAGGCTCTCAGCATCTCAAAGAACCAGCAGTTCATCCACCTTGCACAACGTGTGTGTGTGGAAATAACCATATTCACCACTGTCTGAAAATGGAACCCTAGGTATTTTAAATATTTGATCATTAATTTCTGTAATATCACAATGCTGAGCTCTAGTCATTTCTCCAGACACAAGTATAGTATTAAGGGAAGCTGCATACGTCTGTGGTGAGACCAGACCTTGCCGTGTATAAATTTACATATCCTGAGTACAATAGAACATTTTTCTTCGTGACAATCTTGCAAACAGGGCAGATACGAATGTCTGACTAGCAACTAGAAAAGGCATTTAGAGGGCACCTCCTGTTCCCCTGATGCCAGAGCACCTAGCACCACAAGCCAGCAGCTGGTCTGTCTGCTTGGATTTTATTTTTTTCAGCTTACTAAAGGAAAGAGAAATTCGTAGAGTAAATCCATGTATCTCATTAGAAAAAGAAGGAAGTATCTGACGAGGGTTGTCAACTGTCTAATCGCACAAACCCAAATACCCTTGCCCCACCCCTACCCTGCCCCTTTCCAAGGCCATGCCCTGCCACGCCCTTTCTCTGAGGTCATGCCCCGGCTCACTCCAGCCCCTCTCCCTCCGTCGCTTGCTCTCTCCCACCCTCACTCACTTTCACTGGGCTGGGGCAGGGGTTGGCGTGTGGGTGGGGGCCTCCGGGAGGGAGCTTGCGTGTGGGAGGGGGCTCAGGGCTGGGGAAGAGGGGTTGGGGTATGGGAGGGAGTTCAGGGTACAGGCTCTGGGAGGGAGTTTGGGTGTGGGAGGGGGCTCAGGGATAGGGCAGGGGGTTGGGATGCAGGAGGGGGTGCGGGGTCCAGGCTCCAGCCAGGTGGTGCTTACCTCAGGTGCCTCCTGGAAGCAGATGGCATGTCCAGCAGGGGCTCCTAGGCTCAGGGGCGGCCAGGTGGCTGTGCGCGCTGCCTCAGCCTGCAGGCGCCGCCCCCGCAGCTCCCATTGGCCGCGGTTCCCTGTTCCCAGCCAATGGGAGCTGCAGAGTCAGCCCTCGGGGGGGAGGGGGGGGCAGCGTGCAGAGACGCCCTGGCCGTGCCTCCACCTAGGGTTTGCCAGATATGCTGGCCACTTCGGGGAGTGCTGCGGAACCAGGGCAGGTAGGGAGCCTGCCTTAGCCCCCCGGACTATTAGTGGCCTAATATCTCCCGGATTGGCTTCAGTAGCCTCTGGGAGATCAAGCCTGATTCCAGGAGACTCCAGGGCAAACTGGGACGGTTGGCAACCCTATATCTGACAGAGATTTAAATATCCACATGGAAAAAGATAGATCAACATTTTCCCACTTGGATGACTAAAGTTAGGCACCTCAATAAAAATGCAAGTAGTCTCATTTTTGGGGTGCTGAGCACCCATAACTTTCATGAAAGTCAATAGGAAACCTGACCACTTTTAGTCAGTCACACATTTATGTATTTATCAGCCTAAGTTTAAGCACCTAAACTTGAGAATGTTGGCCCTAGCTTTTATATTAAAGACATATTTGATTTTTGGATTAAAATTACTTGATAGTAAAATGGGACTGCTCTAATGGTTTTTCTTGCTGCTACAGGAGACACTGATTTAAAAGTTTTGGTGAACACGTGGAAATATTTTCTTTTTCTTTTTCAATGGGTTGAAGTGCTAATGAAAGGAATGTGAATGATAGCCTCTGCTCAGCCAAAGAACAAGTACTGCACAAGTAACAGCATCACAGACTTTCCCACACAGAGACCTCAATCCCAACCTGGAACAACTACCTTTAGTGGAGAGACACTAGCTAAGGTTCTGGGCCTGTTCAGTCTTTGATGACTCCTCCTCCTCCTCCTCACATTGTCAGTTGGTGCCAACTGTGATGGTGTTTTTGTGATACGGACACCAGTCCACTAGGAATGAGAGACAGCTCACCAAAATCATTTCACACGGGCCACCAAACTATTGGCAGGTTATCATTACTTTCAGTCAATACAAATATTGTTGGAAATTTAATGCAAGGGTTGTATGATGAAAAGCACACTGGAAGCCACTCATAGGAAGGACCATGGATACAATTTGCAAAGGTGTCTAAGTGGTTTAGGAGCTTAGGTTCGATTTTTTTAAAACTAATTTATGCAATTTAGAACCTATGAAACACTTAGTAATCCAAGTCAGTAGGAATGTCACTTTTGAAAATGGGCTTAGGCAAATGCTTAAATGCTTTTGAAAATCTTATCCAATGATTTTAAAATACCACTATAGTTTTACAGGTATTGCTTTACAGGTAAATAAAAGATATGAGGTAAAATGTTCAGAAATGCCTTTGAGCCAGATTTTCTAAGGTATTCAGGCATCTAAAGATACAAGTTGTCTAACTCCCAACTGAGGCACTTAACGTGCTTTAGAAAATCCTACTAGCAGCTATCTGCATGTTCAGATACCTAGATACCTTTAATAATCTGGCTTTTGAAAAATTTAACTCATCCCTTTTATTTACTTGTAGAGAAATATACAGCTATAATGATATTTTTAAAATATTGGGTGGGACTTTCAAAAGCATTCAAGCATTGGTGTAATTCTGCCTCCATTGAAGTCAATAGTAAATCTTGATGTTAGTGTGAACAGATTAAGGTCAGTGCCAAGAGATTTGACAATTATATCCATTCTGGGCAAAATCTTAGAATTCTTACCAGACTTTCCTCACAAAATACTCCCTTTGAAAGAGATAAATAAATAAATGAATAAATACATGATGTTGTATGCCTTTCCCCTACTCTGCTTCTGTGGGACTTTCTTCCTATGTCTGTAGACCACAATGGTGTCCCAATCTCTATGGAAGTTGTCAGGAGCTACTGTAATATAATAGTTTATCCTCATATAGGACTTTTTCAACTTTATATATTTACAATACACTATTACTCAAATAATTTGTCTGAGGGCAAAAATATTCTTTTCCATGACATCAGAATAAGTCACACTCAAAAAAGCTTTTCTGAACCATGGCATATTGTTACTGAAGAAATAGGGTGTGTTAGCATGTGTGCGTAATGCATATTTTATCTTAAGATCCTGATATAATGCCCTATTAATTCTGGAGAAGAAATGTGGCCATGAAGGTGTGAACACTTGAGTAAACATGTTTTGTTCCAAAAGAAAACTTACATTTTCATGTATCCCCTCTTATAAAAACAAACCTTAATATATATATAATTTTATAACAGGGAATTTCATTAAACGCCTTGTCTGAATTTTCCAGCAGCATTCACATGATGCTTTGATGATGGGTTTGACTATGCAATTAATCACTGCATAAGTACAATGCATGCCAAAATGTGAAATCCTTGTTAGTGTTCTTACTACACACTACACAAATATTTCTGGCCAAAATACTTATTAATAAATGATATGTAACAAATGAAATAGAAGTGACTTGGAGTATTAATAGAGTGGTTAATGACTAAGGATGGGTGAACTTGGTCAGATAAAAATGATATTTAACCAAATTTTGTTAAATCTTTTGTTGTTGTTGTTGCTAGGATTAGTTTTCATTCTGAAGATGAAAGTTTGGGTTAATTTATTGTTAATAATAATTTATTGTTTGAGCTGGAATGAACTGAAGTGTTAATAGTGAGAGTCATTATCCCTTCCTCTTTAAAATATATTTTTAAATGCTGAGTTCATTTTGTGCTACTGAAAGTTCTGATTAAACAGCCCTCTATTTACTATTGACTGATCAGGAACAGCATCAGCACAAGATTCCTCATACTGTGCAACCCTGAAACAGATTCTATGTCTATATACAGATATATGATTGAAAGGGTGAAGGAGGGCTCATTCTGTCTTCTGCGTACTGCACATTTAAATATAAGAGAATCTTCCTGCCTGCCAAAATGCCAGCTGCCATTTTGGCAATCACCTGGAGGCAGAATGTTACAAAGTGAGTTACCATGTGTTCTTGTTCTCATAGAGCCTGTGTTTGTCCTTTTATTAAGGATTAAGGAAGAAAAAGTGACCTAACACAGGTATGTATGTATATGAATTTATACATTGTGCATGGGTGGGGAAGTGAGAAGGGGGAGGGAAACAATAGCACCTGTCTAGGGAGTAAGAAGATAGTTTAGTTCAAAGCCCATCTTTATCTGACCTGGTGAGCACACTAACCAAAAACCAATACTGCTTATCATTATTATTTTGGTGTTTTCTGTGATGTGATTTTTCCAACCATGTTCACTAGGAAGTAGACTGAGCTAATCAGTTTATTTAACAATGGCCATCAGAAAATAGCAATTTTCAGCCATTGTTGACCTGGGGTTAAATTCTGACACCCTCTCTCATGCTGAATAGTACCTTGCTCCACAAATACTTTCACTGAAATCCATGTGGCTCTTTGTAGATTTCAGTACCATTCATCATGAGATAAAGGTCTCAGAATCTAGCCCCTAGTCTACATTTTAACTAGCAGCCAAGATGCAAAGGGCACTATATCCTAGTAAGAAGTCCCCTGAGCAATCCAGCTTCCCACTGTCTACACCTCTGCAGATCCTGGTTTAAACTAGGACTGGTAGGAGAAGTATCCAAAGACAGGACATCCCTGAAGTGTTTTTGTTCAGTGAACATGAAGAAGCACTGAATCTCTCACAAGGAATCCTGATTCGGGGTGTTTTCCCCAATCAAGGGCATGGTTCAGCAAGGCACTTAAGCATGTGTGGAAATGTAAGTCCCAACGACTCCAACAAGACTATTCATGTGCTTAAAGTTATGCACACTCTGAAGTACCTGGTTGAATTGTGGGCCAGATACCTGGGTGCTTATTTGAACCATATGTTGAAACTTTTAGTGGCTTTTCATCACTTGTTATTACAGTACAATTGCACTCAAGATAACTAAAGACTTCATCTGCCAATAGATCACAAGCTTCTTTCCCCTCTTCAAAGCACACACATTTCTAGAAGTGGCTGGCTTACTAATAGGGGTCTAGTATTTTTGTGTTTCAAATAGTTATATATTTGTATTCATGGTTAGTTTTTTCCACTTACTTTTTAATGCCTTAGCCCCCAGTTCAGGAAAGCACATACAGACATGCTCAAATCCATCCCAATTCAGCAGAGCACTTAAGAGCTAAATTCTAAGCATGTGGTTAAGTTCTATTGACCTCAGTACAACTAAAGCATGTACTTAAGTGTTCTGCTGAATAGAGATTCTTTCCGGAATTGGCACCTATGGGAGGCAGGAGTGGAGCTGAATTAGTTGAAGCTCTCATGTGTATCTCCCCTTCAACAAGGGATGAAATGTAGATTTGTCCTGTAGAAAGCAATAATTTTTTGCAAAAATATTTGTTTAATTGAAAACCCAATTTTCTTTGACAGCCGACCAGACCTAACCATAAGACATTCAAGCTCCACGGGAGTTCAGTATCACTAATCTGGATCTCATGTCTCCTCATTACAGTCAGGGTTTGTTACTTTCAAGGAATGTCTACACTGCAATTAGAGCGGTGTGATTACAGCACATGTAGACATACCTGTGCTAGGTTATCCATAAAGCTACTGTAGCATAGGCAGCGGCACAGACTAGCCATGCGAGCACTCACCCAGGGTCATGGGCAGGATTGTATTTAGGTAGTCAACCTGTAGTGTTGCCTGTGTTTCTGCAGCTTCATTTCTACGTTTAGCAAGCTAACCCGATCAAAGCTGGTTTGGGTGTGCCTACATGTGCTGCAAAGAGACCTCCAAACTAGAGTGTAGACATACCCTAAGTCATGAAGCCAAGACAGAATTTTTTTTTAAAGAAAAGATAACACAATGTTTATAAAAGAAATTATTACTACATCTTATTGTTTCCCTTGAAAAATTTACCTGTTTCATTCCCTTCCAAACACAATAAGGAAACATTCAGCCAGGTGTTTTAAATATTTGGTGTGGAAACAGTAGAGTTAACTAAGCATCCAGAAGCAAATCAAAGCTATGTGATCAGTAGGCAGACAGACTTTGCACTGTTCATGCATGCATGCTTGCTGAAAAGATGCACTGACTGTTATGATGGGCAGAAAGGATGCTTTATTTTAAAAGGCCAATCAGTGAATTCAGTTCCGAACTTAATGGAAGTTACATCCTTTGAATTATTTTTAAAGGGGCTTTGTAAAACCAGAAAGTAGAATGTAGGCATT
Organism: Terrapene triunguis; assembly: GCF_002925995.2. Taxonomy (NCBI): domain Eukaryota; kingdom Metazoa; phylum Chordata; order Testudines; family Emydidae; genus Terrapene; species Terrapene triunguis. The sequence goes on along the minus strand of NW_020664530.1, from coordinate 5,993,957 downwards.
TTCCTGTTATAAGATCATTTGTTTGAAAGATTAGTTATGGCAACTCTATGTAACTTCAGATTTTCCCAAGTGATAGATTTAAGTAATGTTGAACAAATGTAGCTAATGTTGTTATGCTGTTGTTGAATTCTTCATATCTCTATCACATCTAGATGGAAATTCATGGTAGTAAATATGGTAATAATGTGGTGCTTTATCTAAAGGTTGGATAGAAGGGCTCATCTTATTTCTTTAAGAATGACATGAACATTGTGTTGTAACATGAACGCAAATGTTTTCATATAAAGTAAACATTACATGTTGACCTTTGGAGAAAATCTGCTGCCTATTTACTTTCAGTGCACTATTGGGATCCAATACAATACAATGTTTCTTGCAACAGCTTTAGCTACACAGATTATCCTGCTATTAATGTATCACTGTTGAGCACACGTTTTTTCTCATCTAAAGTACAATTTATCAAACACAAATGGTTTGAAAACAGCACTGTCTATTATTGTACCCTCATTAGCATGCCCATTTTATATAAAGGCATTTTTTGAGGCCAAGTGTGCTATGTAATTATGCTTGGTAAAACCTTATCATTAGTACACGTTAAACACGTCGACCAAGGAAAACAGCATTGATAGATTAGCATATCTGACAAACAAAGGTGACTTATCTGACGAAAATTAGAGGGAATGGCTATAATTATAACTAAACAAAGTTCCAACAAACATACTCTAACTCATTCGTGTGGATCTAGAATTTGCATTGTGCTTTAAATGAATAATACATGTTAACAATGTATCAGGTCATCTTCAGAACTCGTCACAACTGATACTTTCCAATTGACTGTGAAGTCACAGGCACCCATGCTAATGGTCAGCAATGTCAATGTCAACAATATTCACTAAATGCATATGTCAACTTTTTTATTACTATGTACTGTGATCTTCTGGGGTGCAATCCGGATCAGGGAGGTGCTGTGTCACTGCCTGCAACCTGCAGTGCCTTACAATTTCTTACTGCTGTAGCTCTTCCTGGAGTTCTTCACAAGCAGCCTGCCAGCATGTAATTCACTCCCTGATTGTCTGTGTGCAGCTGCAGCCCTAAACCAGAACCTCTGATCCCAGCAGCCTGTCAGCAAACACCAGCCACACCCTGGCTCCCACCAGCCTTGGTTACTATTTGCAGGGTGACCACAACATACTCCCAGTCCCCGATATCCCCCCTAAACCTGTATTCTGCCCTGTCCAGCTTTCTCCTGGACAGCTCTGATATATTAGGTCCATTTTCCCTCAAAAGGGTACAACATACAACAGCTTATCACCTTAAATGCAGTTACCCAACAGTTAAATTTAAACACACTGGATTTGATTAAGCAATAAAACAAAAGAAGAGAGGATTTTAAGTGAATTCAAGTATAGGCATTACAGTTACAAATGGGTACACAAAAAATAAAGATAAAACCCTTTCTGATGCTCCTATCAGCATTACTGACCAATCTCTTTGGTTAGGACCCTCCCCTAAACTCCAATGACTCTTTCTTTTGTTGTCTTAGGTGGAAAAAATAGATAGACAGGGGAAGAGAGGAGTGTTTTGGGGTGTTTTCCCTCACTTTTATAGTTAATTTCCCCCTTCAAAATGCAAGCTTAAGAGTGATTTCTAGTAAAAGTTATTTTCAGCTGAGAACCAGAAGGCATGAAGTCTCCTGGTGAAAAGTCCCATGCTGTTTTTTCCTTGCCCCTTTTTGCTGAAATGTAGATCTCCTTTGTCCCTTGCCTTCCCTCTTTCATTAGCTGGGGACTCTGTTTACAGTTTATATGTAAATTTGAGGTGAACACACATTGTTTAAGACCTGCTTGACCTCTTTTGTCCAATTGTTGCTATGTGAGTTTAAACATACCCCACCAACGTCATTTGGAGGGGAATTCATAACTTTACACAATGATGCCACACCCATTTCACCATGATATTATTGATGAGTGAATTATGAATCTTCAAATGATACTTTACAAGTCATACTTTGTGCAAAGATTATTACCAAAGCACATAGGTCGTGAATATAGGGGACATTCCATATACATCCATTTTGTAACAGCAACACCAAAACAGAGATTCATTTCAAGGTAAGAGCAATTTCTCAGCGGTTGAAAATCATTTGGCTTTCAACCTCATGGTTTGTAACACCATCCCGGGCATGGTACTAATACCCAGAATAGGGATCCTACTTCTGTCTTTCAATTTATACTAGATATCTAAAAGCACTGTTCATATTGCTCTGCTATGATACAATACTATCATTTTAAATCATGATTACTATTTATGGACTAGATTGCCCCTGGCCCTTATTCAACTATGCAAGCAACCCCCTGTATTTTCTTATTTGGAAGATTAAGGGCTGCCCAGTTGGTATATTTACTAAGGGGGTTGGAGGTGGGGACAGCAGGAGTTGCTATAAGCAAATGGATGAAAATTAGGAGCACCCTTGCTCCAGTCCCCTAACTGTGAGCTACAGTAGCTGATTAAGTGCACAGGTGGTAGGGGAAAGCACCACTTCAAAAAGGGGTGAAGTATCTTACTCCTCCACACAGTAGCGGTCTCCAAGTCACAATTCTTTTTCCAAAGCTCTTCCTGGGGTACCAAAGCTAAGAACTATCCCTTATCCTTGGCTGAAGCCAATGGGTCAGTCTAGCCCTGGTTCACAGTGTGTCTGGATAGCAGGCTACGTAAAGGACAATAAACTTTTAGTCACCATCCAATCATATTATTATTATTTATGTAGTGCCAGAAGCATATTGGTATGACAACTGTCCTAAAATCATGCATTGTCTTACATTTCAGGTCACCATTTCACAAATGATGTACTCAAGGGCCCACATTGTTGTTGAGTCAGAAATAGAACCCCTTCAAATCCTGGCCACCTTTTCCATACTCTGACCACATTTCAACAGCAAAAAAGTTTCAGGAATGCTCTTTGATCTATCCATAAAGAAAAGAATGTTGTTGTAACCCCTTGGAGCTTGGTCACATCCCCCCAGATTGAGAACCCATATCCTAGAACATGCTCCCTCTAACTTGATTCCTTGTGATCCTAATTTCCTTTTTTATTCCTAGAGGATGATTATCATGTCTGTTTAATGAATAATAGTCTGATCTAGCAGGGAACTCCCCATTGTAGCAAGAACATTTGTCTCCAGAAAACTTAAGTCAAAAGATATTGAAAATCAATATTAATGATCAGGACATATGAGGTTCCAGTAAACAGACTGTGAAGAATGAAATGTTAGCATTCACTTGTGCAGTGTGTACAAAAGTTGTTTAGCTTTTAAGAAACTGATTGATGTAGTTTATGTATCACTTTGAATTTCTCATTGTACTTAAGTATATGAGATAGTCATGTAACAATATTTCCCAATATTTCCCACTCAACCGCTTTCTTTGGTATAAAAATGATAAATGGAATTGGTGTATGTCAAGAATGTCCCTTGGTTTTCTAAAGTAATTGACTTTAAAATGCACAAACTATGTTCAAATTAATGGTTTCATGTATTAAAAAAAGAAGGCAAAAAACTTACGTTAATTTCTATTAATTATATTCCCAACATTAATTTAATTAAACCACACTTAATTTCTTTTACAAAGTTAACTTTTATGACCAATGCATTTTTTCAAGATAGTAGCCTGGATGCGTGAAGAATTAATCTTGTCTTATAAATGAATGAACAAGATCTGAGGAAGATAAAATGAATCATAAAGTGATTGCAGTTAACCAAAAAGTTCCATTTTGCTCCCTTATGGAGAATGATGGAATATCATTTTACTGAACTCCATTATCCTAATGAGAAGATATTCCACACTTGATCTTAGCCAAAAGGCCGGAGAAGGTATTTTAATGACTTGCCGCCGCTGCTTAATGAGGAGATTTCATAATTACTGAAACTACATCTGTTTGATTAATGAGGCTCTTTCAGGATTCATGCATATTCCTTCAACTCAGTTGATGACATTCCACACACACACACACACATATGGTATGTTACTGGCTTCCCTTTCTGTAGTTACATCAATAAATCATTACTGAAAAAAGGCAGCAAATGGTACAGTACAATTCTGATGTTCATCAGTATGAGCAACAACAGTAGATGCATATTTTTCTCCATTTTTGGACCTAATGTCATTGCCCTTATTTAGGCAAAACTTCCATTGAAGCCTGTGGACCCATGGTTACATGGTTAACCTTTTAAGTTGGCCATAATGTCCTTAACACTGGCAATTTTAATAGGAACCCAAATGCACTTCCAAAAGCAAAGTCGGTTTTTGTGTTACCATGAATCGGGTAAGAGCTATGTTATAAATTCCCCACAATTGCTCTCAGCTTTGTTTTCTTGTGCTACTCTAAGAATAATTAACCTTGACATTTTGGGGTTCAAAATTCTGAAAAGTGACCTGATTGTGAGTGCCTCAATTTGAAGCACCTTCATGTGGTCTGGCTTTCAGAACCTACAACACCATGCAAAGAAAACAGTCAATACTGTTCAGCACATTTGAACAACAGACCCAAAAAGTGTCTCAATACGGATACCAAAAAATGAGACATCCAAAAAAAAAAATTGGAAACCACTTATGGAAAGTGGCTTTAATAGAAAAAAATATGCAGTAGCTACAAAAGAACCCCAAAGCACTGATATAATCGTGGAAAATGTGTAGAGAGTCAGGAGTGAATTATAAAAAGCTAGGTCACTAGTTCAAAACCAGACAAAGCTGATAGTGACCAAATGACGAATGCATCCAATAGCTGTTGAGAGTATAACTGTATGAAATAATAGCGGCTGACAACATCTCAAAATATGTAGGCAGAGTACACACAGTGTGTTCAGTCCTAATTTACTGCATCAGCAGATAAAGTGCATACTGCAGCCAGTTCATCTCTTCAGGTTTTGTTACAAACTTGAAGCTCGGATCATAGCTGTGGAAAAATTTGCTAAGGTCCGCTACCCTCTCCAGCAGCCTGGTTTTCAGCACACTTCGGGTTTCTCTAATCCAAAATGTTCAGATCTTTGTGATTTCAATATCAGACAAGGAATGGCTCCTTGTAACTCTCTGGGAATATGGGTGTAAATTGCACTCCCCCACACATGGGGGTGAGTCAAGCCCATAAAACATACCTCCTGGATGACATAACTACAAATATAAAACATGCAGTGCAAATTGACTCTAATTACCCTTCCCTATCTTCATTTCTGTCATTGCATTAGCCTGGCTGCACACTATTTTACCCGCAGTAACTAGAGGCAGAGATTTGAATTCCAATTCAGGTGGATCATTCTTCACTAATCAATTTCCCTGCATGTCAGAATGTGATAGTGTATTGACTGAGAGACAGATGTAATGCTGGTTTTCACATCAAGATTCAGGTTGCATTATAAAATGATGTGAGAGAGACTAACTACTAGCAGAGTTGATAAGGATCCAAGGTACACTTTTAACATGTGCTTTACAGCAGGATACTGTTTCTGCATGATGACTATTTAGGGAAGACATTTGAAGGTACTTTTTATTTCTCAGAAAATCCTGCTTTATTGTTTTCATCAGCTTCCTGATTACCTTATGGGTGGACATGTTACACATTCATAAAAGTAGTGCTTATACAGTCACATCATTAGAACTACTGACAGAAAAGAGGGCCAAATTCTGCTTTAGTTAGACCAATACAACATCTTTGACTTT
>NW_020664530.1:5985895-5988235 GCF_002925995.2 Terrapene triunguis | reverse complement strand
GTTTTGTTCGGTCTTAACTCTTATCTGCTGTATTTATCAGTGTGTGCAGCAAAAGTGACTTACAATTAGTGAAACAAAGCTATTTCACTAGCATAAAAAGAAATAAAAATGTTAAGCAAATTAAATTGGAAAAGCACTTTTAACTTGAAGAGAGGGAGTGGATGGCTCAAGAACCAAATCCATTTTGGTTGGATTGACAGTTTTCACTTTGTGATTACGTGAAAGCGATTTGTTCTTTCCGTCCCATCACAGCTGGCAGCCTTGCAAGCAGTCTCAGAAGGGCCAAGCTCTGAATAGCATTTGAAGAATAAATTATCCTTCTACTGCTTGACATGATCCCTCCATATCAGGGCGGAACCACAATGGCAGGGCAGTATGGGAAAGCTTGTGTGATAGACAGCATCGTGGCCAAAACAGCAGAGATTGAACCAGGGACCTCCTGAGCTACAGCTTGAGCTAAACAGCAAGATGCTCTAGCTGGGGATATAATGGACTCATATCTCCTGTGGATTGGGCAACTTGTAATACCCACTCACCAATGGGTAACACTTCCACAGCCATTTTCAGGCCATATCTTTTGTGTGCTGGAAATCAGTCTTCAATAGGAGTTTTACTCTAGTAAAGACTACAGGATTGAGTTTTGAGATTGCATTACCAACCAATGTTAAGAAGCTTTTAGGGGTCTTTCTGCACTGACCCTGGCTGGGTTTAGAGATTGCTATGTAGTTTAACTGTAAAAATTTTAAAAAGTACCACCGACAACAAAACAAAAGTATGCTGAAAACTTTGCAATCAGTAACCCATAGAAATAGAGGCAGATGGATAAAAAAATCCCACTTAGTGATATACTGGAGAGCTGCCAATGGCAGTAGATAAAAAGGAAGTTGAAGGGGGTGGGGAGGAAAATTAACTAGAGTTCTTTATTATTATTGCTCTTTACAACAGAGTAATTCAGTAATACAGAGTTTATGATACTGTTTGAAAACCAGGACAAAGCTTTTTCAGCTCATTGGTTTCCATAAATCAAAAAAAGCAAATTTAAAAAAGATGTTATGCTTTCATAATATATGTATAATGTGCATTTATGATTCATTATAGGCAACTGTAAACATTTATTACTGTTCCCTTATCCAATCACTTATAAAAAGAGAGTGGTTTTCTCGCTCCTTTCTCTCAATAGCAATGCAAACACATGGCTGCAAGCTCCCTCTACTGGTCCTAGTTAACCAAGCCAATGAAAGTTGAAAATGATCACAGTATGTTATTCTGGAAGTTTTGATACAACCTAAATATATATTTGATAACAGGCTACACATTTCTCTTAAGAGTCTCTATATAAGTTGAAGGATTTTTTTTCTGTTTTCCCCCCCAAAGGACTAATGTTATTAAAACTACAGCTATTCATAAACTTTAACTTGTGAGGGAACTGAAACCATTTGCTTTGTCAATGTTTTGCCAGTGCCACTGCAAGAAATCTCTAAGACTAAAATGACTCATGGTGATGAAAATGGATTTCCCTCTATAGAGAAAAAGGCTTAGGGTAGGTATGGTTGCGGGGTGTGAACAGGAAAGAGGATGAGCAAGACAGACAATTGTTTGCTGTATCACCACACTGAGATCCTATTCCAATGTCAATAGATCCACGCTTAGAGCACTATTCCAGCTCTTTGTGTGAGGGCCTCCCACAATGAGAGTTGGAGAGCAAACCCCCACCGCCCCCTCCACACCCACATACACAGCTCCTGGTGATGGGAGGAGATCAGGGGAAAAGGACAAAAGCTGCAAGAGAAGAAGAGAAAGGAGGGAGGGAGGGACAGAGGAAAAGGGAAAACCAAAAGGAGAAACCCCAATGTCCCCAGTGATTCCAAGGGACAAAGTCCTAGGTGGGGAATAAAATTCTGCCACTTCAATCTAGTGTTTCCCAGGCCTAGAATTCAGCCGGCACCTGATGGATCAGACTGAACAGGTTCCAAACCTCTTGGAGGCTCTTACCTTCTAAAGAGGGATGTCTGTTTTCTAGCAAAATCAGTCAAAGAAAAGGAGGAAACTCCAAAGAAGGTCCTCCTCACGCGCACATATCTAAAAATAAATTTTCTCTCAATCCTTAAGCAGAGACCTCGAGAAGGAGACTTGCTGAGGCAAAGCCACAGGGGTCGCTGAGGTTGTCCCGTCCTGCACCCCTGTCCTGCCTGGCTGATGTCAGGGTATCTCTGTGAGATCATCGCCTTCCCACCACCTTTGTCCAATAGGCTGAGGGCCTGCAAAAGGCCCTTGTGATGTCACTGCCACACCCGCCCCTCCCCTGCAGTGCTGATGTCCTGCCCCTGGCCAGCCACATTG